>NC_133328.1:369694120-369976620 GCF_042186555.1 Aquarana catesbeiana | reverse complement strand
TTTGTTTTCTTAATTATAAACCCAAATCAAATTTTAAGACTAGAAATACTTTTCACACACTTATAAAGAGTGATAATTTTTGGAACTGATTTGACTTTTCTTTGGGCTCCCCTGTGTCCACAGCAGATCTTTAAATCAAAGATTGAGAAAAACATTATAATATTATAATATAACATTTATATTCATCTATGTCTACATATCTACCGATCGTCTTGTTTTAAATACCTATTTTTTTGGCAGGCCTATAACACTTTAAGTTTCAAACAGCCAATCAGGTGCAAGGTAATTTAAAGAAAAGTTTGCACCCAAAACACAGGCTTGGGGGAGATGTACTAAAACTGTAGCATTCAGAACCTGGTTCAGCTGTGCATGGTAATCAATCAGCTTCTAACTTCAGTTTTGTTCAATTAAGCTTTGACAATAAAACCTGGTAGTTGATTGGTTGCTATGCAGAGCTGCACATGATTTTGTACTCTCCAGTTTTAGTAAATCCCTCCCAAGGTCTGCTTAAGTACACTGCCCCCCCCCCCCCCCCCCCCATGCCAAAATTCTGGGAAAAAATTGTATTTAAAACCTTGTAGGGAAAGTAGTAACAAATAAACGTACCTTTCCGCCAGATGACGCTAGTTTACACTCCTTCCAGTGAAATTTGGCAGAATGCTGGGCAGCCCAAATAACACAAGAACATGATGTTTAAACATCATCTCACAAGATTTGGGCTTCTCAGTTTTCCCCGGGATATCATCGGAGCATGACATCACACCCATTCTATGAAAAATTGGGAAAAGATAAATTTATTTATTACATTTTTTCCTCTACTGTGTTTTTTTTGTATATTTGCAGAATTTTTAGTGCAAGGTCCGCTTTAAATTTTAATGCAGGCTTTTACCAAAAAACAACTCCTTTTGTAAATCCTGCCTGTTGTGTAAATTTTGTTAAAAACAGACTTACTGTATATATATGTTAACATCTATGTTATAGATGTTAGAACATATATGTTTGCCTCAAATACCAATGCAGTGTAGGTGAAAATTCAAGTCTTCTTAACCTCCCTGCCTTTATGATTATGTCAGATTTTTGCATCTCAAAGCGGTACAATTATTTTACATAGAAATTTGGCGTTTTATATTGTAGGCCTGTAATTCTTAGCAATAACACACTTATATCTGTCCAAACAAGAGTCTAGTAGACACCTAGGATATGATAAAGTTTGAAACACAAAATCATAAATTATAATGTAATAAATAAATATCATTAAAAAAATATATATATATACTAATAATAAAATGAATTTCCCCATGATTCACGATCGCTCAATTCAGCAAGTGTTCCAATTTACTATCGCTGTTTTCTAGCTGGTCTAAAACCACTTTTGATGTAAAGGGACACTTTTTGGTTGCTATGGACAATCTCCAGTTTCCAGGCAGAAAGAACAGTATATATAATATAAACCTGCATGCAGGGCACTGGACAAATCACTAAGGACAAAAGGGATGTGAAATAATTTCATACAGTACTGTAATCTGTAACATTACCTTGTACTGTATGTGTTATGATTTTTAATTTTTTTTAATTTGCCGCCGGGCTCCGCCCCTG
The DNA here is from genome assembly GCF_042186555.1 of Aquarana catesbeiana. Classification (NCBI taxonomy): domain Eukaryota; kingdom Metazoa; phylum Chordata; class Amphibia; order Anura; family Ranidae; genus Aquarana; species Aquarana catesbeiana. Next base: position 369,975,024 of record NC_133328.1, on the reverse strand, counting down.
TGCATCCCGCTGCTCACAGGGAATGGAGCCCGGAACACAAGGCTTTGGGCGGAGGACACAGCCCACAGACACAGTGGGGGGGACATCGCAGGATCCTGGGGACAAGGTAAGTATCCTGCAATGCAATCCCAAGTGTGGCTCAGGGTTACAGCTAATGGTACTGAAATTTAACCCCGAGCCACACTCAGGAAAACCACCAGGGAGGTTTAAGAGGAACTGCAGTCTGCTCACTTATTTGTAATAAAAACATCTTTGCCATTCTGAAGCTTCCCTCCAACCACTTTGCATATTATTTTATATACTGTGATTGTGTACTTGCCAAATATGCTGCAGAAATCTCCCTCCACTGAGTCTGGCTGCAACCATTTTAACTGTGGGCAGCTGAAGCTGCTGCCTGTTCACTTCCTGGATTTACACAGACACACAGAGGCACACTTCCAGCTCTGCAGCTCTCATTGGCCCTCTTATGACTCACCCCCTTCCCTTCCTGGCAAACTCTCATGAGAGTGAGAGAGAGCTGTGCATAATGTCATAAGCCTAGGCTTTTTTCCAGATAAGAAACAGGAAGTGGGCTGTATAAGGTATTTACTGGCAGAAAAAAAATGTTTTACTACCCAAAGTTAAAACAAAAAGGGCAAAAGATTTAATAGATGGAAAGATGAAAAAATGACTGAAGTTCCGCTCTGAATATCTCTTCAAGCCAGTGGGGAAGTTTCTATTAAAGACAGGTGTTAAACTGGCATGAAATGTTTGAGAGGTACGTTTATAAAGCTGCAAATGATCATTTTCCATTGTTCCCCAGGTTGCTGTTGTTGAAAGATTTATTGCATTTATTAAAGTGTATGTAAACCCTAACAATGAACTTCTCTAATTTGGTCCCCTTTGGTCTGTTAAATATACCAAAAAAAAAGTCTTTTGTAATATCTGTTTGATAAGCTCAAAAAATACCTGTTAATCTTGGCAGAAATCTTGTGAGCTGATAACTTCATGTGCTCTCTGCTTGTGCCTACTATCATCCTTGGATGGGAAATGTGTTCCTGACAAAATCAGGAAAATAAAGGAAAAAAAGCAGATCTGTTCACACATCTGGAATGCATCAGAATGCGTGAAAATGCATGCGCAATAATTGTTATTGATGCAGCCTGTTCACATCTCTGAACACAGTGAATTTTTGAAAATAGGTACACATTTTGTTCCAGTGTCTTCTCCCTCAAGCTCCTGTGGTCTAAGGTTCTGACATGATCAAAACTGATACAGGCAGGGTCTATAGCCCTGCATTGGACATGAGGACACTTAGGGAACAGCAACCGCTGAAGAATGGGGGAGCGCCATCTGTCAGGGGAGTGGACAATCGATAAGTAAAAATACTTTTACTCTCACTAGACCTAAATGGGCAGTTAACCCTTGCAGTGTGGGTATAGCTAGAATTTTCAGATTTCCCGCAGTTGGGTTTATAATAGAACTTTTTTAGAGCAGAAATGATAATAAATAAACAAGTACACAGCTGTCATTAAAATGTTTTAAGCATGCAAAAAATAAATGTAATCACCAACTACGTATAACCTATTCCATGTTGCAGTAGTGCTTGCTGGAAACACATCTGTAATCCTGAGCTTTATGAGCAATCATTTTTTGATGATCTCAATGTGCTCTGACTGCCTGTGGAGTTGCCTGGGTAAGGAATAGATTATTTATCATATGTTAATGTTTTCTTGCATTTTCTTCCTTTGTTCAGCTGCAAGAACCTTCATTTGTGGAATAAGCTGCGTCCAGCCTCCTCTACTCTGATGATGAGTAGACAGAAATGGGTCTTATGAAGAAGAGGCATGTCACATGGCTTACCATTTCTTCCAAGATGCTGTAGTGCCACTATGATGTATCACTCATTAATGCACCCATTGGGACACATGCCTAAAATACACACCACATATGACATCATTGTGGTTGCATGTTTTTGTGTATGCTCTGTTTACAGCCTAATAACACATATATGTTTTGTGATCTGGGAGTGTTAAATTGGCCGGTGCTACCACTAGGCAAACTAGGCAGCCGCCTAGGGCGCTCTGCTGCCTAGGACCCCCGGCCACTGCTGTTCCTACTCTTTTCTCTCTGCAGCAAGCAACTAAGTCTCAGCATCAGCAGGCAGCTGCTGCTCCGGTCGCACATAGTGTCAGAGGCGCAGCGGTGGCGGAGGACTGTGTCAGTGTCCTGACTACCGAATGAATGGAAGCAAGCAAACATTCATTGATGGGCACTGGTAGGCTGCAGTGATGGGCGCTGGAAGGCTGCATTGATGGGCGCTGGTGAGGCTGCATTGATGGGCGCTGGTGAGGCTGCATTGATGGGCACTGGTAGGCTGCATTGATGGGCGCTGGTGAGGCTTCATTGATGGACACTGGTTGGCTGCACTGGTAGGCTGCACTTGTGGGCGCTGGTAGGCTTCATTGATGGGCGCTGGTAGGCTGCATTGATGGGCGCTGGTAGTCTGCGTTAATGGACACTGGTAGGCTGCATTGATGGGCTCTGGTAGGCTTCATTGATGGGCGCTGGTAGGCTGCATTGATGGGCGCTGGTAGTCTGCATTGATGGACACTGGTAGGCTGCATTGATGGACGCTGGTAGGCTGCATTGATGGGCGCTGGTAGGCTGCATTGATGGGCACTGGTGAGGCTGCATTTGATGGGCACTTCATTAAAAAGTTGGGGTATATATGGGCAGAGGAAAAGGGGTGGAACCAAGGGGGGTGGCAAAATAAGGTTTCGTCTAGGGTGTCAAAAACCCTTGCACCAGCCCTGAACCCCAGAATAAAACTGTAGTATATTGCAGCTTACCAGTCCTTAGATGTGGTGGCTGAATTAGTTTTGTTGTTCAGACAATTTTTCTTTATTTTCACCTGGTGATCCTGCTAGCAACACACTTCATGTCCTGGAGCAACAAGACTCAATCATCATGTATTTCTGGAGAAGCAGTGTTATCATCATCAGACATGACTACCACCACCTCTCTCTTTCCTCTTCTCTATCACAGAGAGTGGAGGGCTTCTGAAGTCCTCAGAGATAGCTGGGAACAATGCAAATGATCCAAAAAAAGGTACAGTACTGAACCACATATGTTTAGATAATGACAGCTTGTTGTACATTCAATAATGCAATAAGAGAGGTAACAGTTTTCTGTGTGATTTAGGTCTCTATCACACAGGTACTAAGGCCCATACACCATCACTGAGGCCCATATCACACGGCTACTGAGGCCCATACACCATCACTGAGGCCCATATTACACGGGTACTGAGGCCCATACACCATCACTGAGGCCCATATTACACGGGTAGTGAGGCCCATACACCATCACTGAGGCCCATATTACACGGGTACTGAGGCCCATACACCATCACTGAGGCCCATATCACACGGGTACTGAGGCCCATACACCATCACTGAGGCCCATATCACACGGGTACTGAGGCCCATACACAATCACTGAGGCCCATATCACACGGGTACTGAGGCCCATACACCATCACTGAGGCCCATATCACACGGGTACTGAAGCTCATACACCATCACTGAAGCCCATATCACAAGGTTACTGAGGCCCATACACCATCACTGAGGCCCATATCACACGGGTACTGAGGCCCATACACCATCACTGAGGCCCATATCACATGAGTACTGAAGCCCATACACCATCACTGAGGCCCATATCACAAGGTTACTGAGGCCCATACACCATCACTGAGGCCCATATCACACGGGTACTGAAGCCCATACACCATCACTGAGGCCCATATCACACGGGTACTGAGGCCCATACACCATCACTGAGGCCCATATCACAAGGTTACTGAGGCCCATACACCATCACTGAGGCCCATATCACACGGGTACTGAAGCCCATACACCATCACTGAGGCCCATATCACACGGGTACTGAGGCCCATACACCATCACTGAGGCCCATATCACATGGGTACTTTTGTACTTTTGTTTATGCTGATGGAGCTGCCAAGTGCTGCATACAGGCAGCCCATTTAAGTCTTTGGGGACCAGCAGCTGCATGGATACAGCCACTCATTCTAATTTGACAGGCATGGGGGTGCAGGTGAGCGGACCTAAATGAAGATATTCTTGGAATTTTCCACACACCTGCAATCTTGTCAAACCAGGGCCAGCAACCATTTCCAATCAGCAGGGGATCAGTGGACTGATCCCCTGCTGATCGGAGCAGAGCGGGGTGGATGACAGGTCCATGTCCGCTCAGTTTATGCCGAGCTGACAGGCTCCGCTGTGCTCTATGGGCGGCTGGGAGTAAACGGACTATACCATCTGTTTATATCCAGCTGTCTCCGATTCGGAGCCCTCTTCCATTTTTTTTAGCAGGCCTGATCGGACCCAGAGGTAGGCGGGTTTAAAACAGACACAAGTCCGTTTACACACACCAGTCCATAAGAATGCATGGACCTTCCAATCAAGTCCATCTGAAAAACTGACAGATGGACCTGATTGGATCACCCATGTGAAAGGGGCCATAGACTTACAGTAAAGTACATTGGCTGCCTGCATGCACTATCTGGTAACTCCAGCTGCATAAATAAATGGCCAATTCACGCTTTAGCACCCATGTAAATAAGGTCTTATAAATCTGTGCCACATTCATGCAGTGTACTACTGAAGTTAGTGCCACCGTGCACTAAAACCACCCACAGTGCACTGCAACACCCAGTAATGTACTTCTGTGCATTGTGATGCAGTAAGGGTCAGGTGCGGCTTGATAGCAATCAGAATATCTTTTTCTAGTTGTTGGCAGGAGTAGTCAGATGGGCAGCCTTCTGCCAACCTACAAACATAAGATGTCATTTAAAATTGAAAGTTACATAACTGAAAATGATCAGTTCTTGTAATTGTGATATTTTATCTGTGGGTACCCAATGCCAACAAGCTGCCATCTGTATATTTTACACATTCATATCAGGCTTAGGTCTGTTGCCTGTGAAAATATGGCATGCTTCCTCTGAGCAGCAATTTAGGTTAACAATTTGGGATCACTATTACTAATACTGGTATTATTTTTATGATTTTTCACAATTCCCCTTATTTGTAGCATATTGACAACTTTTATCATTTTTATTACACCTCTGATTTACTGCATGTTTTGAATGCCATTTTAAGGGCTGATTTACTAATGTAGTTGATTATCTTTACACAATAAATTGTGGTTCACTTCAATTATCTAATCATGTGATTTGAACTGGCATATGGCTGGAGTGACTATTCACACAATTTATTGTGTAAGGATTCTCATTGTCATTAGTAAATCTGTTTGTCTCAGTTTTTCTTTAGAGATATATATTTCACTATACTCTATTTTTGGTCCTTTTGCTCTCCCACATGTTTCCAGTTCCTAATGATTATTGTGACTGCGGCAATACCAATTTTGAAAGAGCATCAAAAATAAAAATGTGTATATGTAGTGCTTACTTTCATAGGAGCCACTGGATTTGCTTGGGTCCAGTGTTTTTGGCAGCAAATTTTGATTTAGTCTTAAGCCCCATACACACTATTAGATTTTCTGCAGATTTTTGTCTTCAGATTTACCAAAACCATGTAGTGCAAGGGCCAGCCTGATTGCATACAAATCACAACTCTTAAGGTTTGACCTCATATTATATGGTTTGGGTAAATCTAAAGACAAAAATCTGGAGAAAATCTAATAGTGTGTATGGGGCTTTAGTCTTAGGACTAAAATGGCATTTTAGTTTTAGTCCCATTTTAGTCTTCTGCAATTATTTTAGTCTTAGTAGTATTTAATTGACTAAATCTCCAGTAAATTTTAGTCGACTAAAATGTCCTACGTTTTAGTTGACTAAAATCTCTAGTACATTTTAGTTGACTAAAACTAATTTTAGTCGTCTAAAAACTAATGGGTGTAATTAAATGCATGAGTGTATGGTGTAATGAATGTAATGGGTGTAATTTAATGCATTAGTTAACATTTCTCTACAATTTCCAAACTCATATACTGTTGGAGTGAAAAATCTAATATGTTATTTATTATTACAGTGAGGTATGAACATGCACTAAAGACCAGTGTTAATTTTGAAGTCAAATTTCAATTTCGTTTTAGTCTTATTTTTTTTACTAAAATACCATTTTAGTTTTAGTCGGATTTTAGTCATCTCAGTTGTTTTAGTTTTAGTTGTATTTTAGTAGACTAAAATAATATTCATTTAGTTGACTAAAATGTTTTAGTCGACGAAATTAACACTGCTTGGGTCCTCCTGCCCTGCTTATTGATAACCCACCCAGAGCCAGACTGACACCTCAATAGCCACAAATTAAGCATCCATCTCTTCATCTTTTTACCATTAATTGCTGGCCTGAGAAATGCAGAAGAGAGGATTTAGGGCTGCAGAATACCTATAAAGCACAAAATAGGACAGAAAAACTGTTACAGCAGCAGGTCCTATGTGGGCAACTTTTAAATAGATACAGATGGACAAAGGAAAGCCAGATCAAATCTGTGACCTTCTGAGAGCAGTCACCATTGTTCCTCACTCACTAATCTAGCTTCTGCCCTTATACCAGAGCCTATGGGGAAAGAATCCTTCTTCCGTTGTCTGAACGGCAGTTTCTATCAAGCTCCTCTGCGACACAGTTCAGCAAAAAGATCCTCCCTTCAGGTATCTACTTCACCTCTGGCCAAGTTTTCAGGGCCCTCAGCACATGGCTCTTGCTGCGACTAGGCCCAGACAGCCCAGACAGCAATATTTACCACAGCAAAATCATATATTTATTAATTAGTGCTGCACAGTACTATATACAATGATATAACTAATAAACCTATAGTTTACAAAAACATATCTCCATTTGAAAATTCTCAAGACCAACAAAGCGTGTCCATAAATATTATCAATAAATGTTCCACAATTGGCAAATGAGTACCGATTATTATTTTCCTTCACTTGTGACGTTTACACTTTATTCTTTCTGCCACATGTTGCGAATCACTGAAAAATCTCTTCTACCATATATTGTGAAAAACCCATCACCAACATTTCAATACTCTCACCTTATGCTCATGCAGGTTTCATGCGCTTTCCCTTTAAACTGTGTTATATGCCAGGAGTGTTGTTTCCCTCTGCTCAGTCCGGATGTCCTTCAATCCACCTCCATCCACAGCAATCCTTCAGTTATTATACAGTATATAGGGAGCTCAAAAAAGAAGGGTATATATTAGGGATGCACTGATACCAATACTAAGTACAGGCATACCCCAATTTTAAGTACACAATGGGGCTTATTTACTAAAGCTGGAAAGTCCAAAATCAGGCTCACTTCTGCATAAAAACCAATGAGCTTCCAGGTTTTATTACCAAAGCTTAATTGAACAAGCTGAGGTTAGAAGCTCATTGGTTTCTATGCAGCAGTGAGCCTGATTTTGCACTTTCCAGCTCTAGTAAATAAACCCTATTGTGTACGTAGCCTCCCTGGCGGTTTTCCCGAGTGTGGCTCGGGGTTAAAATTCAGGACCATTAGCGGTTACCCCGAGCCACACTCGGGATTACATCGCAGGATCCTGGTGAGGCTTTATTTACCTTGTCCCCGGGATCCTGCGATTTCCCCCGCTGTGTCTGTGGGCTCCATCCTCCTCCGAAGGCTCTCCGTGCCAGGCTCCGTTCCCTGCGAGCGGCGCGACGCACGGGGGGCGGAGCCTAGCGGCAAATTCAAAAAAGTGTAAAAACCATAACACATACAGTACTGTAATCTTACAGATTACAGTACTGTATGAAATTATTTCACATCCCTTTTGTCCCCAGTGCTTTGTCCTATGCCCTGCATGCAGTTTTATATTATATATACTGTTCTTTCTGCCTGGAAACTGGAGATTGTCCATAGCAACCAAAAAGTGTCCCTTTACATCAAAAGTGGCTTTAGACCAGCTAGAAAACAGCGATAGTAAATTAGAACACTTGCAGAATTGAGCGATAGTGAATCGTGGGGAAATTTATTTTATTATTAATTTTTTCTTTTTTTTTAATTATTTATTTTTATTTATTATATTATAATTTATGTTTTTGTGTTTCAAACTTTATCATACCCGGGATATCTACTAGACTCTTGTTTGGACAGATTTAAGTGTGTTATTGTTAAGAATTACAGACCTACAATATAAAACGCCAAATTTCCATGCAAAATAATTGTACCGCTTTCAGCACCTAAAATCCGAAATAATCATACCACCAGGGAGGTTAAAAGTGGGGTATGCCTGTATTTGCACTCGTACTGGTGCAAATGCTCCCAATACCCAAAACCGATACCTTTGCGCTGCAATTTGAGCCCATACCAAAGGAATGGGCTCAAATCGCACGGCAAAGAATCTCATGCGATTTTAACAAAAATGCGGTGCAATTCCTGACTGAGTCCCATGCAATTTCCCCCACCGCTACTGTGCGTTTGTGTGTGAACCCAGTATAAAAAGGGAAGCGCCATCTAGTGCAGCAATGGACAGTTTATTAAAAATGTTATAACAACTCACATTAAAGTACATATCTCGTTAAATCCAAATCTGCATAGTGTTCCCGCCCCGCCGATGATAGAAAACCACGGCCGCTGGAGGTGCTCACAGGGCCGGAAGAGATGTATAGGCGTTCTGCTCCCAAGCTGACATCACTTCCGCCTTATACCCACAGGGGTCTCGGAAATTCTCCTCCAGCCCTGTGAACAGGGACGTACCTAGAGCATTTGGCACCCGGGGCAGATCCTACATCTGACACCCCCCCACGTTAAAATGTAAAATCACCCCACTTTACCCTCTGCATACCTCTGCATCCTTCAGTATCTCTTTGTCACTACTGTGTACCCCCTCTCTACAACTGCACCTCTGGACCCCTTTAAATTACACAGCACCCTGCACCTCTGGACTCCTTTACATTACACATCACCCTGCACCTCTGGACCCCTTTACATTACACAGCACCCCACAGCTCTGGACCCCTGCATGTTACACACATACCCCCCTAACAGTTCTGGACCCCCTGCTGGTTACACAGACCCCCCCTAACAGTTCTGGACCCCCTGCATGTTACACAGACCCCCTAACAGTTCTGGACCCCCTGCTGGTTACACAGACCCCCCCAACATTTCTGGACCCCCTGCTGGTTACACCGACCCCCCCCCTAACAGTTATGGACCCCCTGCTGGTTACACAGAACCCCCTCCCTCAGTACAGACCCCTCCCATCAGTACAGACCTCTCTCATCAGTACAGACCCCCCTACCTCAGAATAGACACCCCCTTTCAGTACAGACCCCCCCCATTCAGTACAGACCCCCCCTTCAGTACAGACACTCTTTCAGTACAGACCCCCCATGCCTGTGAGCACCTCCAATAGCCATGGTTTTCTATTGGTGGGACAGGGACACTATGCTGATTTGAATTTGATGAGATATGTACAATAATGTGAGTTACAACATTTTTAAAAACTGCCTATTGCTGCACTAGATGGCGCTTCTCTTTCTATACTGGGTTCAGACACACAGGAACAGTGGGGGAAATTGCATTGTGTCAGGAATTGCACTGCATTCCTGTTCAAAATGTCATTCTCTGCAGTGCAATTTGAGCCCATTCATTTTGTATGGGCTCAAATTGCACCACAACGGTATCAGTAATCGGTTAGGGTTATTTGCTGATAAAAAAACAATATCAGTGCAACCCTGGCATAAATAATGCTCTCCATATAACCAATGCTGTCTCCTGAGGAAGTCATGTGACTCTGTGACACAACGCGTTCGGAGAAGCTGATGACATCATGTCACAAACAGGAAGTGAGCGGTCCGCCATCTTGCATGAGGCATTTTTATATACATATGCATGTATACTGTTGTGCACCAGGCTATGTGCACTTTTTAAGTTGAGTTATTTTACTTTTGGCTTTATTTTAATAAAAAAAATAACATTGGTTATACAGAGAGCACTATATATACCCTTCTTTTTTAAATTTTCTATATATAATAACTGAAGGATTGCTGTAGACTGTGGTGGATTTAGGAACATCCAGAAGATAGCAACACTCCTGGCATATAACTCCCTGTTTAAAAGGGAATATGCAAGAGACCAGTTTTTTTATTGGGTGTTACACAATACATGGTTGGTGAAAGAGATGTTTCAGTGATATTAAACGTGGGTTACTATCTGTCAAGTTAAATAGTTCAGGAGAGGTTGTAAAAACATCCTGTGTACTTAAAGCCTTAAGTCTTGTACACACAATCAGATTTTCCACCAACAAAACCGTGGACTTTTGTCCGAATGGCGTTGGCCCAAACTTGTCTTGCATATAAACAGCAAGGAATTATCGGCCAACAAACACGAACGTAGTGATGTACTACGTGGTTTTTCAGCTCTTTAGCGCCACCCTTTGGGCTCTTTCTGCTAATTTCATGTTAGTAGAAGTTTAGTGAGTGTTGATTTGTGCTTTTCATTTTGCGCTTTTCATTTAGCGCTTTTCAGTTAGTTTCTGAATAGCCGTTTGTCAACCAGACATGTTGCGGAATCGGAGGAGATAACGTGTTATTTATTATTGGCCTTGGAGTTATTGCTTTGACCCAAGTCCAGTCCAGGAACAGGAGGAGGAGGATTTCTTGGACCAAAAATTGGTTGCTTTATTAATAGTCACCAATTATGTCATATGCCTTTGCTGCGGGAGCTCCAGGAGAATAATCCAGATGATTTTCGGAATTATCTCCAGATAATGAACCTTGCTTTCACCCACTCTTGGCATTGCTGACCCCCTATATTAAGAAGCTGGACACATGCATGAGGATTTTATTTTATTTTTTGGTTGAATAATAATGATTTGATTTGTTATATTTTATATATTATTGAATGCATAGAATGCACTTTTTGGTTAAGTTCTATTGGCAGATAGCATGTCTAATTTTATTTGTTTTTTAATGCACAATGAAAAAATTGTGGAGAATAATACTTGGCTATGTGTTTTACTTCAAATGACAGTTTGAGAGTAGGCAGTTAAATAAAAAAAAATACAATGTAAAATTAACAAGGGACACCAACATAGTTGTATCTTTGATCTTAAAACATATGGGATAATAGTGTTGTGGTAACTTGCCCCAAAAAAAAAAAAAAAACAAGCATATTAATAATATTCTTGATATCACTAGAAAAAAAAAAGCCTTTTAAAATACATTTGGCAGAACTCCATCAGTATCACCAGCAAAGCAGCTTCATTATTATCCCATGAAAGAAGAAGAGAATGTGCGCTGCATTTCTAGATGTCATAATTTGCCACGTCATGAATGTTAATTCTCCATTACAAATGCTAGTTTACAAGACCGACCGCTTACGGCTCGTCCTTGCTTCCAAGCATGCGTGTTTGTACTTTTGTCCGATGGACTTGTGTACACACACTCGGAAAATCCGACAACAGTCATTTGTCCGCGGAAAATGTATAAACCTGCCATCCAACATTTGTCCAAGGAAAGTTGGCCAACAATTGTCTGATGGAGCATGCAAATGGTCGGATTTTTCACCAACAGCCTGTCATCACACAATTCCTGTTGGAAAATCTGATTGTGTGTACGCGGCTTAAAGCTGCGTACACACGATCGTACTTTCCAACGGGAAATGTTTGATGACAGGCTGTTGGCGGAAAATTCAACAGTGTGTATGCTCCATTGGACAATTGTTGTCGGATTTTCCATGGACAAATGTTGGCTAGCAGATTTTAAAATTTTCCACGGACAAATGTGTGTTGTCGGATTTTTCGTACACAAGTCCATCGTTCAAAACACGCATGCTCGGAAGCAAGGACAAACCAGAAGCTGTCAGTCTTGTAAACTAGCGTTCGTAATGGAAAATTTACATTTGTGATGTGGCAAATTATGAAATCTCGAAATGGATCTCTTCTTCTTTCATGGGATAATAATGAAGCGGTTTTGCTGGTGATACTGATGGAGTTATTGCAAAGCAATTTTCAAAGGATTTTTTTCTAGTGATATCAAGAATAATTTGAAATAAAACACATAGCCAAGTATTATTCTCTTTTATTGTGCATTAAAAAAAGAAAACAAATGAAATTAGACATGCTATCTGCCAATAGAACTTAACCAAAAAGTGCATACTATGCATCCAAAAATATAGAAAATATACCAAATCAAATCATTATTCAACTAAAAAAATAATGCCAAAGCAATAACGCCAAGGCCAATAATAAATAATATGTTATCTCCTCCGATTCTACAACATGTCTGGTTGACGAACGGCCGTTCAGAAACTAACTGAAAAGCGCGAAAAGGCAAAAGGCACCTGAAGGACTCTCAGACCATGAAAAACAAAATTCTCTGGTCTGATGAAACAAAGATTGAACTCTTTGGCCTGAATGGCAAGTGGCATGTCTGGAGGAAACCAGGCGCCGCTCATCACCTGGCCAATACCAACCCTACAGTGAAGCATGGTGGTGGCAGCATCATGCTGTGGGGATGTTTTTCAGCGGCAGGAACTGGGAGACTAGTCAGGATCAAAGGAAAGATGGATGCAGCATTGTACAAAGACATCCTTGATGAAAACCTGCTGGGGCGAAGGTTCACATTCCAACAGGACAACGACCCTAAGCACACAGCCAAGATAACAAAGGAGTGGCCATGGGACAACTCTGTGAATGTCCCTGAGTGGCCCAGCCAGAGCCCAGACTTGAACCTGATTGAACAACTCTGGAGAGATCTGAAAATGGCTGTGCATCAAAGCTCCCCATCCAACCTGATGGAGCTTGGGAGGTCCTGCAAAGAAGAATGGGAAAAACTGCTCAGAAATAGGTGTGCCAAGCTTGCAGCATCATACGCAAAAAGACTTGAGGTTGTAATTGGTGCCAAAGGTGCTTTATCATAGTATTGAGCAAAGGCTGTAAATACTCATGCACATGTGATTTTTTTCGTGTTTAATTTTTAATAAATTTTCAAAGATTTCAAACAAACTTCTTTCATGTTGTCATTAAGGGGATATTGTTTGTAGAATTTTGAGGGAAATAATGAATTGAATTCATTTTGGAAATAGGCTGTAACATAACAAAATATGGGAAAAGTGAAGCGCTGTGAATATTTTCTGGATGCACTGTAAAACAACAGTTTGGAAACAAATTTAAAAATACTACAATAAAATTTACCCCAAACCATAATTATTATTATTATATTTCCATTTAAAGCTGAACTCCAGGCAAAAAAAAAACAAAACACACAAATGAAATGTATAGAGAGTTGTTTTACCTGCCAAATGATTTGTATTTCTGCCCATTCAGTTTTGCGATTTACACAGCTCTGTCAAACAGGATTGCCCTGGCCCGGCAGGAGAGAAGAGGAGACATGATATTTCTCTGCTGCAGTTTCATTTTCAGTTCCATGTGAGTGAACAGGGTAAAAGAAAAGCAACAGGCCAAACAATTCATCTTTCTGTCATTCCTAATTTGCCCCTTGTGCTGTTTTTCTCTCCCCCTCTTTGAGTTCCGTTGTACAGGAATTGCAAGAGGCTGACTCCAAGTCAAATTCAGATACTTACACTATTTGTCTAAAATGTATATAGTTAGTGCCGGTTGACACTGCAGAGTTGTCCAACATCGGATGTGATTTGCACCGCACTGCTGTGCAAATTACATGCGATCTCTGAGCGATGCAATTTCAACCATACAGATTGTATGGCTGAATTTGCATCGCATTCGGACCAAACTCGCACAGGACCCTTTTTTGGTCTGCAGCAGAATCGGATCGCATGGGTGTTCACACCCATGTGATCCGATTCCTGTCCCTGCGATATGCAAACTGATTTGGGGGTGTCATTAACTTTTAATTGACACTCCCAGCAGTTCGCATAGGGCAGTATGAACTGCCGCCAGGAGCCATGCGATGCAGGAACCGTAGTGGATTTGCAGGGTTCCCGCATCGCAGCAGTGTGAACCGGCCCTTCATGGTGCATTAATGATTTGCATTCATTTTGCCTTTTATATATTTCTGACATTTAGCTTTAACCAACTGATTGCAATGAACAGAAGATTAAATCCCTTAATAATTGATGTCATGGCCATACATGGATCAAAATCAGGCCAGTTCAGTAGGGACCGGACAAAATTTGATCCATGTATGGGCAGGCTGGTTATATAGAAGTCAATCTACCAATTGACATCTGTACAACCAGCCTGTTCGAAACTTTCTGCACAATCAGCACCGCCAGTTATTGCTGGCAGCGCTGATCAGTGTATTCTGACAATGGTGAAATCTCCCCGCCATCAGAACACAATAGCTTGGTGGGGAGAATTCCCCCATCCACCTCAAGTGTGTGGATAGGGAAATCATATCATTTTTTTTCATTCAACCTACTGGTTGAACGAACAAAAAAATGACTAATGTATGGGCTGCCTATAGATTAGAAAGAAAATTCCCTCCAACACAGGTGGAAGGAAAGAAAGATGCTCATTATCCCCATCAACACAGTCAGTGCTTATATGGGAATCACTCCCTCAGCGCTATTGTGTTCTGCCAGCAGGGAGCCTTGCTTGACGGTAGAACACAATGATCACCGCCGGCAGTGATCACATTAAGAAATCCAACAGGCTGGTTTACTGAAGTAGATAGATAGTTCAATTTTATTACAACCAGCCAGCCCATAGATGGATTGAATCTCGGCTGTTCCTTGCCGATTTGATTCGTCTATGGCTAGCTTTAGTCTACCAGGTCAAATTCAGGTACTTACACTGCTTGCATTTAGAAACAATACATTTAAAGAGGTATTAATGAATACACAGCTGAATTAATTTATGTTTTTTTTTAATATCTGTCTGAAGTTTAGCTTTAAACAATGATGGTGCTTTACAGAAGAAGTACATTTTTTACTTTGAACATCCCTGTCTATGAGTTATTATGTTTTCACAGCATTTTAGAATTTAACTAAATAGTAAAAAATGTACTAATTTAATAATCAGTCCCATTATATTGTACTAGCATTGAAAAACGTTTATATTATTTTTGTGAATATCATCGGTATCTTTTACATTGCCATCTTCTAATGTATACCAACTGGCCCTTTAAGGAAAGTCAAGCTACGTTAAATAAACACCGGCAGAAAAGAGCTTAAGTTACATTTCTATAAACAGGAAAGCCCAATCAACATCCCATTTTATTTTGTAGGTTATTTTATTTTATAAATTACCTTACATGTCATGATCTTATTCTTAAGACTAACTTCTTCCAGCTATAACTACGGCTATGTTATAGCAAAACTGCTATTTTAATAAAAAGGCAAAGGGAAGGATATGGCATGCAATATTAAAAGCACCAATGAACTTAACATTTAAGGTTTGCTTTAACCCCCAAAAAATATATAAATCACATTAATAAGTATTTTGATATACATATTTTATATACTGTATGATAGATAGATAGATATATATATATCTATATCTATATATATAGATATAGATATCTATATATATAGATAGATATCTATATCTATATATATAGATATCTATCTATATATCTATATATAGATAGATATCTATATCTATATCTATCTATCTATCTATCTATCTATCTATCTATCTATCTATCTATCTATATATATATATATATATATATATATATATATATATATATATATATATATATGATATTGCAGGTTGTGAAAGTTGTTACATCTTTTTATTACAATAAAATTTGTATATAAATTAAGGAATCCTCCTGTGGATTTTTTTGGTATTTTGAAAATGTATTTTATTTGCGTTTCATGAATAGTTTTACACTTATCTATAGTACTATTATAGATATGTAAGAGCTAACGTACAATTCTTCATGGTTCACATGAGACAATAGACCGCGGTCTGTTACTATTTGCAGAGTCTGTGTACATGTTAGCATTGTTGAAGTATGCTGTGTGTACACAATCCTAATTTTAGATCTTTGAAGGTAAGAAAAGGGTGGTCATTATGGTGAAATTTGTCAGCGTGCAGTAACAGACTATGCAAACAAAAATGATTTATTTGGAATGAGCTTAAATGAATGTTCTGCTGCTGACTTGCTTAATGAGGTTAATTGGAAATTAAAAAACAGACGTCATCTAACTGGATTATTTGTTTAGAATAAACCACTATATATCACTATGATATAAAATATACGTCCTTTATAAATAAAAGAAATGTAATGACGCTGTGACGTGGGATACATTTCTCCCTTCAATGCAGTTCAATGCAGATTTATCACTAATGTTGCACATGTCAGTTGCATGTTGCTGTGTAATCTGGTAGAGCCTTTCAAAGCTCACAAAAGGAACATACAATTGGAAAATAAAGGTGAAAGCAACTACCGGAAAGAGTGTAGACAACCTTCCAATATCATATATGTCTGATTTAGCAGATTTGCAAAAAGAAGGAAAGATTTTCTAAACCACTTCCTGAGTAGAGGGTGACTTAAGCCCCATCCACACGATCAGCAAATCGTACAAAAAATATCGCTTTCAAAGCGATCTTACAATAATCTGCTCGTTAGTACACAGCTTTCGAGAGTCGGTGACGACAGTTCATCTGAAATTATCCAAAGGGACAAGCACGAAAAATGTTCTCGTTCGATACCAGATCATACGATTTTTGTTTAATCAATACATTTTTCGTCCGAAAATACAACACAATACAATACATTACATCACTTCTGAATTTTTTATTCTGTCGTATGTGAATTTTCGGGACTTTAGTAACCACTTCACTTTCAATATGAGACTAGCATGCTAAAAAAAAAAAACGGATGATTATTCATCTGATAATCTCATTGTGTGTACCAGGCATTAGAAAACCTCGGGGCTATACTTAGCATGGTGCTCTAGGTGCTATGAAATCAACATTTAAATATTTGGACACAGATTTGCAGAAACGAGTAAAAAGAAAACTTGATAAATATAGCATAAAAAGACATTAACTTGTTTTGCAAAATACCAGATGCACAGGCAATGCTGCCTGTTTTTCTCTTTATCTATTCAGCAATTTGATTAATTGCAGAGAGTACAGACAACACTATCAGAACATTTATAATTGTGCTCATTCATCAAACTGGATTTCTATTTTTTTTTTTTTTTTTTTGGAGTTTTGCATAGGGAATAGTTAGCAACAGTGGTGTAGCTATAGCTATAGCAGCAGATGGCTGGATGCTATGGTGTCCGGGGATGGAAGAGGACCCCACTAGGGAGCAATTTAAGGCCACAAATAAAGAAATCAATGTGCAAAGATAAAAACAGATCCAGTTCTGTATCAATAACCCCCATCCTCTGTCTCCATTCTAGATAAACCTGATGTCTGGTTACACAGAAAAAATCTTAGGGATCATGTGGTTGCTAGTCACAGATTCCCCCCCCCCATCTATGAGTAGATCTATTGCCTTCAGGATCTCTGGTTCTCCTGGCCAGCTTTCTGATATCAATCCTGTATGCCTAGCAAAGTTTTCCATATTCTAAAGAAACCCAGAGTATCTCCTCAGCTACAAAGTCATTTGTGGTTTGTAATTCTGCAAAATAAGCCATAGTTTGAAGAAGTTTGAATTTTGAAGGTTATAGAGTAGTTGTGCAAAGGTGCACTAACAATTATGTATTTATATATACAGTATATGGTTTTGCTGGAATGGGAGGAACGTCTTAGATTATGCATGAAATATGATCCTTTACTCCAAACAATCAGTTGATGCTGAAGGACATTTTCCCTTAGCTTATTGAATGAGGCAAAGTTCTGCTGACTTCCATCATCCAATTATATGCAAGTAAAAATAGTTGGGGGTTTTGTTTTGTATTTTACCTTGAATGTGATTGTATATTCATTGCAAAGTGGATTTTCCCCATCTTCACTGAGCTAACTGAAAATTCAGCATAGCGAACAGCCTATTTGCCTTTATTTAAAAAAAAAAAAAACATTAAGCAAAAGGATGTTTTCCTTCATTTTCTGTCCCATAGACACACAGGGGTTTATTTATTAAAGTGGGAGAGTGAGAGGCTCATTTCTGCATAGAAACCAATCAGCCTCTAACCGCAGCATGTTCAATTAAGCTTTGGCAATAAAACCTGGAAGCTGATTGGTTTCTATGCAGAAGGGAGCCTGATTTTACACTCTCCAGCTTTAGTAAATAAACTCTATAGGGGTTAATTTACTAAAACTGGAGAGTGCATAATATGGTGCAGTTGTGCATGGTAGCCAATCAGCTTCTAACTTCAGCTTGTTCAATTAAGCTTTGACAAAAAAAAAAACTAGAAGCTGGTTGGTTTCTACCAGTGGTGGCTGGTGCTCAATTTTTTTTTTGGGGGAGGGGGCTCAAACAAACTGAAAAATTCTTAATAATACTGAAAAAAACATAAATTGCAGCCTCACTGTGTCATCAATTGCAGCCACTGTGCCCATAAAATGCAGCAACTGTGCCATCAAATGCAGCCTCTGTGCCATCAATTACAGCCACTGTGCCCATCAAATGCAGCCACTGTGCCATCAATTGCAGCCACTGTGCCCATCAAATGCAGCCACTGTGCCCATAAAATGCAGCCACTGTGCCCCATAAAATGCAGCCACTGTGCCCCTAAAATGCAGCCACTGTGCCCATCATATGCAGCCTCTGTGCCCATCATATTCAGCCTCTGTGCCCGTCATATTCAGCCTGTGCCCATCATATGCAGCCTCTGTGCCCATCATATGCAGTCTGTGCCCATCATACAGCCTCATTGCCCATCATATGCAGCTTGTGCCCATCATATGCAGACTGTGCCCATCATATGTAGCCTCTGTGCCCATCATATGTAGATGGTGCCCATCATATGCAGCCTCTGTGCCCATCATATGCAGATGGTGCCCTTCATATGCCGCCTCTCTGCCCATCGTATGCAGCTTGTATCCATCATATGCAGCCTCTGTGCCCATCATATGCAGTCTGTGCCCATCATATGTAGCCTCTGAGCACATCATTTGCAGCCTGTGCCCATCATATGCAGCCTCTGTGCCCATCATATGCAGCCTCTGTGCCCATCATATGTAGCCTGTGTGCCCAACATATGCAGCCTGTGCCCATCATATGCAGCCTCTGTGCCCATCATATGCAGCCTGTTGCCATCATATGTAGCCTCTGAGCCCATCATTTGCAGCCTGTGCCCATCATATGCAGCCTCTGTGCCCATCATATGCAGCCTGTGCCCATCATATGTAGCCTCTGTGCACATCGTATGCAGACTGTGCTCATCATATGCTGGAATAATACCTTAGATTGGTGACACATAAACAAGTTTATACGTTTATAAGTAGCCTGTGGGAAAAATTAATGAATACTCCTAAATATTACAAAATAATGCAATTGGTGAAAGTCACTAATTAATCCTTGACGGATAAAGAACCAAAAGAAAAGTCCATGTGTTGAAAGTGGTAAATCAATGTGTTCCTCTATGGTGGCACACGAACAAAGCACCTCCGAAGAAGTGAAAAGAAAAATAGGATAGTGCCTCCACCTCTGCACGCACTGCCACGTACCAGCTGTAAATGATCTCCTGTTATGGGAGATCAGATGTGCATGTGGCTTCTTACCCCAGCCTCGGGTCTCTGTGCTGTGCACGAATACTCCCAGCATCCTCACCAATGGATAGCCTCATACACAAATGTATTCAATAGGTCCCGATGGAAAGATAATAAAGGCTTGCATAGTGTAAATCCTTATTTTATTCGATAAAAAAAGAACTAAATTGCACTTACAATTAAGTTGTATAAAAACAGCATTAGGAATCAAGCCGGCCGGCTCTTGATAGCAGCCCGTTGCTTCTGGGACCTGCGTACACGTGCTGACGTCCCCTATTTTTCTTTTCACTTTTTCTGAGGTGTTTTGTTTGTGTGCCACCGTGGAGGAACACATTGATTTACCACTTTCAACACATGGACTTTTCTTTTGGTTCTTTATCCGTCAAGGATTAATTAGTGACTCTTTCACCAATTGCATCATTTTGTAATATTTAGGAGTATTCATTAATTTTTTCCACAGGTTACTTATAAACGTATAAACTTGTTTATGTGCCACCAATGTAAGGTATTATTCTAGAATATCAACCATCAATCAGCGCAACTTGAATTTTTAATTTTGTATAGTATTGTGTGTGTCTCACATGAAGTTACAGTGGAGCTTTTAGATTTTGATTTATTTTTTATGAGTCTTAGTCACTATTGTTTCACAGATAGCGCAGTATTTTATTTTAGTTATATGTGCCCATCTTATGCAGCCTCTGTGCCCATCATATGCAGCTTGTGCCCATCATATGCAGCCTCTGTGCCAATCATATGCAGCTTGTGCCCATCATATGCAGCCTCTGTGCCCATCATATGTAGCCTGTGAGCCCATCATATGTAGCCTGTGTGCCCATCATATGCAGCCTGTGTGCCCATCATATGTAACCTCTGTACCCATCATATGCAGCCTGTGTGCTCATCATATGTAGCCTCTGTGCCCATCAAATGTAGCCTGTGGGCCCATCATATGTAGCCTGTGTACCCATCATATGCAGCCTGTGTGCTCATCATATGTAGCCTCTGTGCCCATCATATGTAGCCTGTGGGCTCATCATATGTAGCCTGTGTACCCATCATATGCAGCCTGTGTGCAGCCTCTGCGACCCCCCCTGCTCGCCGTCTGACCGGCACACACTCACCCCATCTTGGTGACGGTGGTGGGTCATGCAGCAGGTGACGGCGGCGAGCTCCTGTGTCCTCCATGGCTCTCTGTCCTCCCGTTCTTCCGTACCATTCTGTGCCTTCAGACAATCAGGTGACAGGTATTAGATCTGCGCCTCCTGATTGGCTGGTTCAGTGTTAGCAAAGCAAATATTCATTTGTTTTGCTAACCCACCTGGGTGAACTGCGAGCGCAGTGCTCTGTGCTCGCAGTTCACCTTTTTGAAGCCTATTAGAGCCTATGGCCGCTGGAATTCAGTCGTCCAGTGTCCATAAAGGGGCCGGATGCCTGAATAGGGGGTGGCTACAGCGGCCATGGATAGATTCATGCAATGCATGAATGTATCCATTTTACACAGAGGGGGCAGGGCCCGTGCGCCCTTAATAGATGCACCGCCACTGGTTTCTACGCAGAGCTGCACCAGATTTTGCACACTCCAGTTTTAATCAACCCCAAGAAAATATTGGGAAATATTGGGAGAGGAAATACCCCCTTAGACAGTTGTCACCAAGACAGGTGCCTCCAATGGGTGATTTCTCTTTACCCCATATTCTGGTGACAAACATTATATAGCAGATTTATCATTACTTGCTGTCTGGGTGTCAGTATTCCCCAGCACAAATTGAGAGGGTAATCCTCCTCAGCAGAGACACAGAAAGCAATAAATACATGAGGAAGGTCTAACCTTTCTTTATACAAAAAGTTTGGCTAATTTAAATTAGGAAAGTTAAAAAAAACAACTATCAGGAAAGTTTTCCTTAAGTACGAAAATAGTGTGTCACAGAAAAAGTTGTTTCCCTATGCTAGGCAGCGGCGCTTAGTTATGCCATGTTTTCTTTCTTTCACATTAAAGTGGTTTTAAAGCCGCAAGTTTTTTTACCTTTATGCATTCTATGCATGAAGGTAAAAAAAACACCATCGCGATCCAGTGATGTGCACGATGTGTAAATAGACACGCAAAGCAGCGGCTCGGACTGTGCCAGCTTGGGTGTCCCCATGGCAAGCTGCTTGCTCTGGGTGCACTCGGTAGGAGGTAGGGGCCAGAAGTGCTGGCTGGGACCAGAGAAGAGGAGGTTCTGGGCTGCTCTGTGCAAAACCGCTGCACAGAGCAGGTAAGTATAACATGTTAGTTATTTATTTTTTATTTATTGCCTTTAATATTACTTTAAACTTTTTATAAAATTACAACTTTTCAAAATATCCAAAATGGAACTTAAAGCAACAGTAAAAAAAAAAAAACTCTCCTACCAGTATGTATCCATTGAAAATTACGTATTAAAAAGTATTTCAATTTTTGTACCCAAAGCCATTTGTAGGGTTTTTTTTTCCATCTGTGTCCCATTGGTAAGATTTTCCTTTTTTTTTCTGTCCCATAGACACACAGTAAGTGGAAGGATATATCTTCAAAGTGAGGTAAATTCTCACAGTGGTCACCACTGAAAGCGTTCTCTTCATTTCCTAGTCCGGCGACAGCTCAAAATGTTGGATTTTCCTGCTCTTTTAGGCCCGGTGACAATAGTCATGGTCACGAAGAAAAAAAATGTAGTAATTCTTCCAAGCAAAGGTACAGATACAGGGACGGACTGACCATTCAGGCACTCGGCACTGACCAAGGGCCGGGGTCAGGGGGGACCCATGGGCGTCTCAGTCTGCCCCTGGATGTGCCACAGCTTATCATGCAGGATAGGGGAAGTTTATGCACCGCCGAGGCAGTGAGCTATGTCATCCCTGCCTGCAGTTGATGAGGCTATATGAGAGGATTCGGGTGCTGGCCGGGATTAAAGAGCGATAATGGAGCAATGAGGATGATAGCAGTGATAGGCGCTCCGGCCAGTATACATCCATGCCGCGGGGAAAAGCCAGTGAGAGAGCTGGAGGCTGCAGAGTGAAGACCGAGTGGAGTCATGTCGGAGATGACAGCCACCTAACCTGCCTTGTGTGCAGCAGCAGGTCAGTGTATAATCACTGCAGTTTAGTGTGTCTATGGTCTCCAGCCAGGCTGACTGAGAGTTCCTTCTTGCCCAGTGCCCATCTACCAGGTGATATTCCCTAGGACACTGATATCTGTACACTGAGTGCCACTCAGTGTACAGATATCAGTGTTGTATATAAGGAATAGCTCTCAGTATACAGATATCAGTGTTAGGGAAAAGCACTCAGTGTATAGATGTCAGTTATATATATAGGGAAAAGCACTTAGTGATATTCCCTATGCGTTACACTGACATCTATACACTGAATGCTTTTCCCTAACACTGATATCTGTATACTGAGTGCTATTCCTTATATACAACACTGATATCTGTACACTTCGGTGGAAAGAACGATCAATGGGAAGAATGTTCCTTACATTGGTGATCAGCAGAAAGAATGTTCCTTACATTGGTGGTCAGCAGAAAGAATGTTCCTTACATTGGTGGTCAGTGAGAAGAATGTTCCTCACATTGGTGGTCAGAGAGAATAATGTTTCTTACATTGGTGGTCAGAGAGAATAATGTTTCTTACATTGGTGGTCAACGGGAAGAATGCTCCTTACATTGGTGGCCTGTAGAAAGAATGTCCCTTACAATGGTGATCAGTGGGAAGAATGCTCCTTACATTGGTGATCAGTGGGAAGAATCCTCCTTACATTGGTGATCAGTGGGAAGAATGCTCCTTACATTGGTGGCCTGTAGAAAGAATGTCCCTTACAATGGTGATCAGTGGGAAGAATGCACCTTACATTGGTGATCAGTGGGAAGAATTCTCCTTACATTGGTGATCAGTGGGAAGAATGCTCCTTACATTGGTGGTCAGTGGGAAGAATGCCCCTTACATTTGTGGTCAGTGAAAATGATATAAAGTAAATAAAAATTATTTAAAGCACACCCATGACCCCTGCACACGCTCTATATGAAAAGCTTTATGTAGGACGAGCACATGTATGTAAACAATAATGGCGCCACACCGGTATGGTATCGTCGGTTACGTTGGAGTAAGAGCAATTCTAGGGCCATAATTTTGTAACATGCTGGACAGTGCTTTTTATTTTTTGTATATTTTTTTATCAAACTGTTCAGCTAAGAAGACATTTGTTGCTCCTGTTTTATTGTGTTAATTTATGAAATCCTTAATTTTGGAAATGTACCGTTGTTGCACTTTCTTTAATGTAAGTTTATTTTTCCTTATATTCTGTAATAAACATTTATTTTGAACATGCAGAGAAATTCTGTGAAGAGCGCATGTAGTGTGGGCAGTGCAATATGTAGGTGGGGGTTTTGCGGGTGTGGCTTGAGTGTGGGCGGGGACAGGGGGCCCTAGGATCTCCTATTGCCCGGGGGCCCCATGAGTTGTCATTCCGCCCCTGTACAGATAGCAATAAAATTCTAACCCTACTCTAACCAAAACTAAACAAGTTTAAGCAATACTTTAATGACTGTAAAAAAACCTTTTTTGTATTTTATTCCCCAAACCCCTGAACATCAATATTCAGAATCAGAGTGGTAGTAAAGTAGTGTCAGGCTGTCAAGTTCAAATCTGTCCTGAATATGGAAGAAACAGGAGAGGAGCAAAGGATCAACAGTTTGGTGGCAATTATTCATAGTCCAATGAGCAGGTTGGTGGTACTGGTAAAGAAATGTCACAGGTTGCTGCAATGGTTCAGTAAGAAATCAGTATGTCCAGAGTGTGAATTACAATACTGACTCAAAATTTGAGTATTTTAAGGGTAAAAAGCCTATGTACTTGTTTTCTAACAATGTAGAAGTGACATGTTGCACAGCACTTTATCACGTACATATAACCCTTCACACCAGGTTCTGTTCTTAACAGAGGTTCACAATCTAAGCCATCACCACATCTGTAAACACAGAGGGCCATTTGGGATATGTCTTTGGATTGTTGGAGGAAGCCACACAAACAGCATGCAGAAATTGATTTACAGCCAGGATACATAGCAACGAGGCACACGTGCTAACAAGTTATCTACAATGCTGCTTCATATAGCACTTTTTACTTGTATTTATTCATGTTGCTAGACTTCTGCTTAAAAGGATTACTTACTAATATACTCACATATACCTGGAAAAAAATATTTTATACATTAAAGTGATATTAAATCCTTAATTTTAGCACTTTCAGCAGCTAATTAAATTACCTGATGAGTATGCAACTTCTTTATCTTTTGATGCTTACCTATGTTCCTGTTTAAGATGGTGCCATCCTTTCACTAAGTAGATGAAAAAGTCCAATATAGATGCAAATAAGCAGTATGTGTATATATCAGGGGGTTAGGTCCATAAGCTCCTCTATGCTTGCTTGTCAACGCATTTCGCAATTTAATAGCTTCCTCAGGACATACTGGGTAGGTGCTGATAGGCCTTGAAAGCAGGTATACCTATACCTATATATGAGATAAGGATGTTACCAAATAGTTTACTAGGGAATGTTAATTTTAAGGAAAAATAGCACAAAAATATATAGAGCATATACATTTTCAACACAAGTCATATTGTAATTTAACCACTTTAGCCCCCTTAATGACCAGGCCATTTTTTGCGATACGGCACTGTGTTACTTTAGCTGACAATTGTGCGGTCGTGCAACGCTGTACCAAAAAAAAAATGTATGTCCTTTTTTTCCCACAAATAGAGCTTTCTTTTAGTGGTATTTGATCACATCTGTGGTTTTTATTTTTTGGGCTATAAACAAAAAAAGACCGTCAATTTTGAAAAAAATATATATATATATTTTTTTATATACCCAATTAAAAAAATGTAAATCAAACAACTTCATCAATTTAGGCCAATATGTATTCTGCTACATATTTTTGGTAAAAAAAACCCCAATAAGTGTATATTGATTGGTTTGCACAAAAGTTACAGCGTCTACAAAATAGGGGATAGATTTATGGAATTTTTATTATTATTATTTTTTTTTTTTTTACTAGTAATGGCGGCGATCAGTGATTTATTTATTTTTTTTAAAGGTGTTTATTTTGTTTTTTTTTAACACAAAAATACAAAAGAATTTAACAAAAGTGGGACTGTAATTACAGTTGCGAAAGGTGCATTTAGTAGAGCACCTACATAGTAAAAACACTGGAACAAGTTTACAAGTCCATGAAACAGAAATGCCCCAGTAACACACATTCATAACGACATACATACAACCATGCAAACCTGTAACACATGCAACCCCGTAAGGACAGCAGAGGTCCAAAATCCTCCTGTGTAGTGGATGCTTCATGAAAAACATCTCATGAATCTCAGTTTTTTGGTATTTTGCCAGACAATAATATTAAGTACATAAGGGGTCTACTGTGAAAGCTGTGAAGAGAGGACACCCCCCAGAAATCCTCCGATACATCAAGCCATGGTTGCCAGATTTTAGTGAACTTTTTAGGGCATGCCCTACTCTTGTACATCAATTTGAATTTGGGAAGGACCCCATGAACAATGTGGAAGAAGGTGTGGGCTGAAAGGGGGCCCACATCCTTCCGGTGCATAAGGATGGTTTTACGTGCATAAAATAATAATATACGTAGCAACGTTCTGGCAAGAGTGCGGTGAACATGGTCGTTGAGTATTCCCAAGAGTCCCACCTCCGGGGTGTGAGGTATCGGCAGATGAAGTTTGTGATAGAAGAAAGCAAACAGTTTCTTCCAGAAGGTTGAAAGTCCGAGACAGGTCCAGAACATATGGAAAAAATCGGCAGCAATCTATCACATCTAGCACATGCATTATCCTGTCCTAACCAGCCTAGCTGGAGTATAGTGTAATCTGTGTATGAACTTAAATTGTACCAGTAGGTCAGCCGTACTAATGATATCCTGAAAACATATCTCAGTTGCCTCTTCCCAGTCCTCTTCAGAAAGCTCAGGCATAGACAAGAGCCATTTGCGGTGAGAGTTCTGGAAAGGATCAGCTCCCCCCATTTGGAAGTGACCATAAAAGGTCGTCACCAGTTTGGCAATTTCTGGGAACATCAGGAGATATTCAATAGATGATTCCGGGTGATCAGTGATTTTTAGCAGGATTGCGATATTGCAGCAGACAGATCAGACACGTGACATTTTTGACACTTTTTTGGGGACTAGTGACATTACTATAGAGATCAGTCCTAAAAACATGCACTGACATTGTACTAATGACACTGTCAGGGAAGGGGTTAACATCAGGGGCAATCAAGGGGTTAACTGTGTTCCCTGGGTGTGTTTACTAACTGTATGGGGGATGAGCTGCCTGGGATAACACAGAGATCTGTCTTCCTGCATAGCAGAAAGACAAGATCTCAGTGTAATCCCCTGTCAGAATGGAGACCTGCCTTGTTTACTTCGTCAGATCCCCGTTCTGTCTCTGCGGGGAACGATCGCGGGCAGCCAGTGGACATCGAGTCTGCCGGACCCGCTGATTGGCTCCCCCAGCTGGCCAATCGGTGCCCACAGAAGCTAGTGCACGAACCGCTGTACCAGTATTTCGATTTGTGCGGCCGAGCCACCTTGCCACAGTATAACTGCGGCAGCTGGTCGGCAAGTAGTTAATGTTATTAAAAATTACCTTTCGTTTTCAATCTGCAGCTCTGTCATTTTATGTAAAATGCATTGTAATATGGCTACCTGAAGGTGTTCTGTACACAGATGGTGTATGGAACACTCTCAGAAATGTAATTTCCTGCTTTTGTGATTGGCTTACTGATTTTCCCAGAAATCTGCACTAAGATACAAGTCAGATTTTGGGCATCCTCACATCCTCTGCATCAAACATTTCAGTTTTGGTGAGATACTTCCAAAGGGAAATCATGTCTTAAGCCTTGTACACACGATCGGATTTTCCAACGGCAAATGTATGATGATAGGCTGTTGGTGGTAAATCCAACCATTTGTACGCTCCATCGGACAATTGTTGTTGGATTTTCCGTGGACAAAAGGTGGATAGCAGGTTTTAAAATTTGTCCGTTGTCGGATTTTCTGAGCGTGTGTACTCAAGTCTGTTGGACAAAAGTCCAAAGTACAAATATGCATGCTCGGAAGCAAGGACGAGTCAGAAGCGGTCGGTCTTGTAAACTAACGTTCGTAAAGGAGAATTAACATTGGCAAATTATGAAATCTCCAAATGCAGCACACATTCTCTTCTTCTTTAATGGGATAATAATGAAGCTGCTTTGCTGATGATACTGATGGAGTTATTGCAAACAAATTTTCAAAGGCTTTTTTTTTCTAGTGATATCAAGAATAATATTATTATGCTTTATTTTTTTTAATTTTTTTTGTGCAAGTTACCACAACACCATTATCCCGTAGTTTTTAAGATCAAAGATACAACTATGTTGGTGTCCCTTGTCAATTTTACATTTTTGTCAATTACATACAATTTTTGTATTTTTTAAAATGTAACTGCCTACCCCCAAACTGTCATTCGAAGTAAAACACATAGCCAAGTATTATTCTACACAATTTTTTTATTGTGCATTAAAAAAAGTAAACAAATACAATTAGACATGCTATCAGCCAATAGAACTTAACCAAAAAGTGCATTCTATGCATCCAAAAATATAGAAAATATACCAAATCAAATCATTATTTAACCAAAAAAATAATGTCAAAGCAATAACTCCAAGGCCAATAATAAATAACACATGATCTCCTCCAATTCTGCAACATGTCTGGTTGATGAACGGTCGTTCAGAAACGAACTGAAAAGCGCGAAATGAAAAGCGCGAATCAACACTCACCAAACTTCTACTAACATGAAATTAGCAGAAGGAGCCCAAAAGGTGGCGCTAAAGAGCTGAAAAACCACGTAGTAAGTCAGCACGTTTATGTTTGTTGGCCGACAGTTCCTTGCCATTTGTATGAAAGACAAGTTTGGGCCAACGCCCTTCGGACAAAAGTCCACGGTTTTATTTGCCAACAATCTGATCATGTGTATGAGGCTTAATGGTATACAGACCCTGCCACTTTCTTCATTAGAACCCTGCAAGTGCAGGGTTCTAATGAAAAAGTCACTCCCATTTACTTTCACTTTGCACATGGCCACAAACAAACAGCTATTTCTTCAGAATAACAAAAGAATAACAAAAGGTTGGAATCTGCAACAAAGTTTATTAAAATTCCTACAATCCACGGGAGAATGTTTTTTTCTCAACAAACGTGGCCTTTGTGATAAAACAAAAGAGGTTCTAAACCATTTTTCTGACATTAGGGAGAGGTGAAATTTTATCTCACTTTTATTATTCCAGTCCTGTTATGCCTCGTACGCACAATCAGATAATCAGATGATAAAAATTGCTTTCGGATTGACAATAGTCTGATCGTTAGTACACAGCTTTCGACAGCCGATCACGACAGTTTGTCCAACAATATCCGAAAGGGCAAACGCAAAAACTTTGCTTGGACGATAGCCTGCGAACGACAATCATTTAATCAGTATAGTATTTGTCCGCTAAAAATCGATAGACAAACACCACGCATGATCGGAAACACGAAAATAACCCGGACGGAGATGGGAGAGCATAAACCATGTTTGTACCATGAAAATGCTCCAACATACGAACAGAAAATCATCTGCAGCCTATCACAATGTACACGAATATGCCTCTACAATACGAACGGAAATAGCCAAGAGGTGTGGCAGACACAGGGGTCATACGTATATGACATAATTTCCAATACGTAGCTACACAAACAGGAAGGTTTTCCAGAATCGTATGAAAAAAAACGTACATTTTGTAGAGCGCAAAATGCACTGTTTCATTTCACACTTTTCATTTTGCGCTTTTCATTTCACGCTTTTCATTTTGCGCTTTTCAGTTCGTTTCTGAAGGGCCGTTCATCAACCAGCCATGTTGCGGAATCGGAGGAGATAACCTGTTATTTATTATTGGCCTTGGAGCTATTGCTTTGACCCAAGTCCAGTCCAGGAACAGGAGGAGGAGGAGTCCTTGGACCAAAAATTGGTTGCTTTATTAATCGTGACCAATTATGTCATATGCCTTTGCTGCAGGAGTTCCAGGAGAATAATACGGATGATTTTCGGATTATCTCTGGTTGACAGACCCCTGCTTTCACCAACTCTTGGCATTGTTGACCCCCTATATTAAGAAGCAGGCCACATAATGAGGCTTTTATTTTATTTTTTGGTTGAATAATGATTTGATTTGGTATATTTTCTATATTTTTGGATGCATAGAATGCACTTTTTGGTTACGTTCTATTGGCAGATAGCATGTCTAATTTTATTTATAATAAAAAAATTGTGTAGAATAATACTTGGCTATGTGTTTTACTTCAAATGACAGTTTGGCAGTAGGCAGTTACATTAAAAAAATACAATGTAAAATTAACAAGGGACACCAACATAGTTGTATCTTTGATCTTAAAAACTATGGGATAATGGTGTTGTGGTAACTTGACCAAAAAAAAGCATAATAATATTATTCTTGATACCACTAGAAAATAAAAGCCATTTAAAATACCTTTGGCAGGATTCCATCAGTATCACCAGCAAAGCAGCTTCATTATTATCCCATTAAAGAAGAAGAGAATGTGCGCTGCATTTCAAGATTTCATAATTTGCCGCGTCACGTATGTTAATTCTCCATTCTGAACGCTAGTTTACAAGACCGACCGCTTCTGGCTCGTCCTTGCTTCCGAGCATGCGTGTTTGTACTTTGGTCTTTTGTCCGTCAGACTTTTGTACACACGCTCTGAAAATCCGACAACAGACCGTTGTCCGCTGAAAATTTTAAAGCCTGCCATCCAACATTTGTCTGCGGAAAATCCGACAACAATTGTCCGATGGAGTGTACAAACGGTTGGATTTTCTGGCAACAGCCTGTCATCACACATTTCCCATCGGAAAATCCAATTGTGTGTACGAGGCTTAAGAGTCAGAAGAACCAACAAGCTATCTTTAAAAATGTAGAGGGGGCGGGCAAACAAACAGATCCAAACTATTATTTATTCCATGCGGATGAGAAATTATGTTCTGACATGTTACTATAGGTATCAACAACTTTTTTTCCCCCAGCTTTGTAAATTAGCCCAAAAATATTAAAAACTATAACAATTAGCTTGGCAATTGTTTGTATTTAACTTTTAAGAAAGATTTCAAACTCTATTCAGATGTTTTTTTCAAGATACACAAGATTTTGTGCAGTCCATTTTCTAAAAGACAGTATTTACAATAGATTACATTTAGAAGAAACGAGAATTATTTATAGTAGAAGTAGTAGATTTTTATTTTTTTTTTCTCTCAGAGTCTCTTTGGGGCCTGCTATAAATTAAAATGCAGTTTTAAAAGTTTGCTGCGACCACAGTGCTGTGTTTACATTCTTCCCAGGCAAGCCTGCGTACTAGTCATTTATATCCTAAACACTTGGATGTAATATGTTTATACAAATGGAAGAATGACAGGCTTTCTGAGTGCAAAAAATCTGACTTGGCAAATCAAGTATCCAAAAAGTGATGGCAGACTGCCCTCTAGTGTCCATTTATATATATTAGTATGTGGGAAAGTAATGAAAAGTTAAAAGAGTACAAAGTACAATAAACCATACCAATAAATCAGGATTACTACTCATCTGTGGAGATGATCAAATATCTTAAAATCTGCTTTGCAAATGAATTACCTAATTCACTACCAGAGTTCTATTTCCGGCATTAGGCTAGGTTCAGACCTGTGCGGTTGGTGTGGCCCAGCGTTTGCCCAGGCACACAGGCCCATTCACTTATATGAGTTGCTGTACCTGTAGGAAATGCAGGAAAAAGGTCCCTGCATGATTTTTAAAACTGCAGGGAAAACGCATGGTGCTTTTGCACTATACAATTTATCACACCCACAAATGCACTGCGTATTTAGATGCGTGGGGGTTTCCATTAAGATGGATTGGCAGCCCCACATATCTGTAAAAGAGCAGCACATTTTTGGCTGTGGTGGTTATGGGTAAGGGGAACAGGTGTGATTCCTGCACCCGCAACGACCTGCACAAGTGTGAACCAAGCCTTAGGGTTGGTTCTGCATTCCAGATGCGTTTCTACATGCACATTTTTTATGCATTCCAGTGCAATTTTGATACATTTTTAAAGAATTCCAGTGTATTTTTTTCTTTATTTCAATTGAGGACAACTAAGAGCAGATGTAGGTTCCTGTGCGCCAAGCATGGCATTTAATCTAAAGGCCCTAATGCAGAATGCCCATTTGCACAAATCTATATTTTTATACTTCTCCAATGAATGCTGTGCAGCATTAATTTGTTTATGCTATCTGCAATCCTCTCCTACTGTTAGGAACTAAAACACCTGCTGGTAGCACTGTGCTCCCTGGACATAAAGGGTGTAGTTTCAATATCCACCAGTGAGTATTTCCCAGCAGCATAAGGTTCTAAAAATTAGTGTTAACCTGATGCTGGGCTGTGTGTTGGGTTTCCACATCAGATGTCTCACAACGCCTCAAAATTGTACCAGTGTGCCTGTTTTTGCTTATCTGCTGCTAATTAAAGATTTACTCCGTGAACCTGTTACCTGTATCCAGTTCTACTGAACCTACTGCCCATTCTGGCCCCATTTGTGACCTGTCTTGTTCTCTGTTCCTTGTACTTCTGCCTTACCCTCATTTGGCCAATTTCTCCTTCTTTTCAGTACATCATTTTTACTTTCATGTGTGCCCACTGGGTTTTGTATTTATGTTATAATTTGACTTTTGTCCATAATATTTTGTATTTCCTAATAAAAAACGAATATCAGCACTCAACAGGGAATCTACTTAAGTTAGCTCTGCTGAAGAGGCTCTGCCTTTAAAACATGTCAGCAGGTATTGGAGGTAGGTCTTCAAACCAAGCACTAATGGACGGATGAGTGCATTCCTTGGTTGATGAGATGTTCCTTGTTGAAATAGCAGAAGCGTGTCTTTTTATCACTTTTGTGAGTACAATCAGGGGCTGGTTGGCAACTTTTGGCCCAGGGGGCAAGTACAACCCAGAGGCCCATGGTGGAGTGACTCAGCCCCCCTCCTACTTTCCCTCATCCCTTCCTCCTCCCAACCCCCACCTGCCACTTTCATCATCCATTTTAAATAAATAAATTAAAACACAAGAAAAAAAATGAAACAATAAATCATATTTTAGGACTGTTTAAAATAAATAATCAAGGAACTCTTTAATCTCGTACCCACAAAATACTGCATAACTACTGTACTATGAGTGAAAGACTCACTTACATAAACCTACATTTAATTTAAAAAATCCTGCCATGTATACACTCACATACAGTCAGGCTGATAAATACTTTGTTACCAGTACTAAACAAAGAGTATTTATTCCCCTTTTATATCAGATGTCCCCCTTCACATCTAGAGCCCCCTATACAGGAGCTCCTACTTAGCATCAGGTGTCCTCCTTTACATCAGAGTTCACTTCACATCAGCAGTGTCACCTTAATTCAGAAGCCCCCTTACATCAAGGGCCCCCTTTAAATCAGGAATCACCTTTTCACATCAGAGTCCATTTCCATAATAATAACCAACAGCATAAGTTCCAGCTTGCACAATAATAACCCACAGCATTGGTGTCAGTAGCAGCAATAATAACGCCCAGCATCAGTACCAGTTTCTGAAACTATATCCCCCAGCATCAACGGCAGTTTCTGCAACAATAATCCCCAGCAATGGTACCAGCTTACGTAATAACCCCCAGCATTGATGACAGTTTCTGCAATAAAAATCCCCATGTGAAATGGCTAGAGTAATTAAATGCCTTCCTACCCTGCCTATAGTAAAATCATGGCTGGGCGGGACATTCGCCGTTCTGGGTGGATGTCATATGACATCCTCCACAGAACATGCCTTGCAGGGCCACACTGCATTGTGATCTGTCACCCGCTGTGTCACTGCGGATTACAGATCAGTGTATCGGCCTGCTGGGGGTATCATGTGATTGCTACGACCAATCCCAGCAGATTACATGACAGTTGTACACAATGGATGGCATCCATTCATGCCATTCGTTGTGTACTATTGTGTGGATCTCTGTGATTGGTCACAGTGATCACAAGGTACAGACAGGGCCAATCACAACCCATCTGTACCATGTGATTAGCTGTGGCCAAGCTGTGTCCAAGTCTGCACTAATGAAGTGGCACTGAGGAGCACTGATGAGCTGCACTGATGGGCACTGGTGAAGAGGCACTGATGAGGCTGCATGTTGGCATTGATGAGCTGAGCACTGATAAGCGGCACTGATATGCTGCACTGATGGGCACTGATTGAGCTACACTGATAATCAGGGCACTGATGATCATTGCCCTGATTTTCAGTGTAAATGCCCTGTCACAGGAAAGACACTTATCGACTTTCCTTTCCTCAGACACTGACATTGCTGAGGAAAGGAAATGCTAATAACCGCCATTTGTTTACATGTGACCAGCTGTGATTGGACACAGCTGATCACATGCTAAAGAGCCTACATCATATGACGTCCTCCTATAGAATGCATAAAAAAAAAAACTTCAGCCTTTACATCCACTTTAACTGGGGGTGTTAATTAAGGTTAATGTATTTCCATTGGTCACTGACGCATTAACCCTATTTTGCTGCATTAGTGGCACTGGTGTCAGTGTTTATTAACATATTCATGCCGCAGCATAAAGGTGATAATTAACACTGACACTGGTATCACTGCCACTAATGCAGCACAAAGGGGTTAATTAACTGCCACTGGTCACTAATGCGTCAGCAACCAATTGCAATACATTAACCCACTCTATGCTGCATATTACAAATAGCATTGTAGATTTATTAACCCCCCCCCCCCCCAAAAAGAAAGAAGTTAACCACTTCAGTAAGATCACACAGTTAAGATAGCAGAGCAGCAATGTTATCAGCCTCTGCTCACTCACTTGCCCATGGTAGTGGACGCTCCCCGCAGGTCACAGCGCCAGCCCTCCTCCTCTTCCATCTCGCCTCCCGGCCTCTGAATAGCATCACGCCAGGCTGGGCTTAGGAAGCTCCTGTGGAGCAGAGATTCCTGACAGGGAAGTGACTGTACTGGTGGTACACTTGCCAGCCAGGTGCACAAGCACACTCAGCACACTTGTACCGCTCTGCTGCTGCTCTGCAAGTACAGCACTGTGTAGCAGCGGTAGGCGGCTGTATACAGTGTCTGCGCCTACATTCATCCAGCCCTGAGCGCAGCCTTTTTACTGGGCATCAGGGATTAAGTGTGTCCTAGGGAGGTGCTTTTTAACTGTGGGGGGAGTGGACTGACTGGGAGTAATGAGAGATCACTGTTCATAATCACTAGGAATAGACAATCGCACTGTACTCCCCTGACAGAACGGGGATCTGCTTTGTTTACATTGGCAGATCCCCGTTCTGCCTCTCTGTGGAGCGATCGCGCACGCATCCGCTGTATCTATTACATGAATCGCCGGCGATTTGCGCGATAGAACCGCTCTGCCGCAGTATAGCTGTGACGGCTGGTCGGCAAGTGGTTAAATATGCCAAATGAGAACAGAACCAAAATAAAAATCTATATAAATTTTATTACACATAAAACATTATCATAGACACAATATTAAAAACATAGATATGCAGAGAGAAACTTTGCAATAAATACAAAAATATGTAAATCTGATGGATAAATGTACTTGTAACTGGTCTACGCGTTACATATTATGTTATATATTGCAAGTGTGTTATATACAGAGTTTCTTGCTCAAGATCATAAACCATTAAAACAACAGAGGAGAGAAATACAGAATCTGTCTTAGATGTTTTGCCTATCAAATATCAAGTATCAGCCCATAGGATATACTCTGGACATATAAAGGTAGAGGTAAACATAAATATCCAAGAGGGGAAAAATATCCGGTGTATAGCAATATACTCCGAACTATGTGAATCCCAGTATCCATTTCAATGTATGATTATATGTGGGGTTCGGGCATATCATCCTGCCCTCCACTAGACCGGGACTCTCCATGACAAGGGGCTCAAGGAACAGCTGCTTTGGAGCCCAATAATAATCACTGGGCCTTGGGAAGCTACGCCCTTTGCCCTTGTTTTGGTGAGGTTGCTGGAAAATGGTACAGGTTCTTTGAACACTACTCAGCTTGTTCACAATAGGTGCTGTTAGTTTGTAATACTGATGTGCTTTTTCTAGTCAGAAAAGGGAGCTGTAAACTAAACCTTGTTCAGCCTCTGCTCCAAGCCTGGTCAGAGATCCCCAGTTTCAGTTGAATAACACCAATTCAGATCTGCCTTCCTTCTTTACCCTTAGCAACCACAGCTGCTACTGAGTGTTCCCTTCCCTTAGTAGATTAGTTCTATGCCTTCTTTAACCACACTTCCCCTGCATTTAACCCATTGAGGGATCACCCTACAGTTACTTCACCCATGGCAACCTCTCAGACACCTTCCTTTGCTTTTGCTAACTTTTCCTCTATGCTCCTCAGTACTGCTACTTGGGGCTGTGGATAAGGGGGTACCACCGGTCCTACTGTATGAGACCCAGGCCAGCAGGTGGGCCCAGGCAACTGTGTAAATCACATGTGGGCAGGGAGGGTGATTGGGGCAATTACTGGAACCGATCTCCTGTATGGCTCTCTCTGCAGCAGTTGAAAGAGCTGGATTCTTCTTCTCTCCCTCCCACCAACTTTCAGCTGCTGCAGAGAGAGCCATACAGGGGATAGTTCCAGTACATGCCCCCTGATGTACCAAATGTCACATTTACCAGCCCCTTCCTTTCCTGAATGAACACATCCATACCAATCACCTATCCAGCACAATCTGGTCAGCACACTGCAATCACTTGCAGGACTCCAGCATCTAAATCAAAAAAGAAACAAACGTTTTTGTTCTGTCTCTCCAATCTAAGCATTGAGAGTGTGATCTCTGTAACTTACAGTTATTTGTGCTGAGAAGTCGATAGCCCCAATCTTATTTGGATAAACAGACAGTGACTCGATCCAGAAGACACCTTGTTGATCTTGTGAAGTTTAATCCATAAACTGTGAGATCTTACAACAATGAACATCGGATAGGTCAAAAGATCATAATGTGATCCAGTCCACATGTGTGTTGAAATGCATTACTGGGAAAAGGGTGGGGCTAACTATACAGAATAAGCTGAGATACAGGAAGGGGATGAACCAGGGACAGAATAATACATATAACATTTAAAGGCATATCACAAGGCATGTGAAACATGACACTCCCCGTCGAAATCTATGATTTCTATTATTAACAAACTTTAGTCCAAGTCCAAATATAAGTACTGAAGTTCTTTCCAAGAACACCTGCAAAACAAGAGGGAAGGGAAGAACAAGGGAAACAATGCAAACATTAACATATACTTGCAGATGTTGATCTCGAAGGTCCAGGCTGTGACAAGGAAATATCCATCTTCAGAGGGGAAGGCAGCAACATACATCAATCCTTCGTACCTCCCTTTGAATCAAGTTGATGACTTGTCTTCTTCTTTGGGCAAAAGAAGTACTAGTTCCCTTATAGGCCTGAAGTAAATGTGTGCAGAACCTTCTTTCATTACTTTAATTTCTACTTTCCGTACTTTTCCGTGAACACTTGGCATAGTCTTTGTAATAAGACCCATAGGCCAATGGTTGCGATAAGAATCTGTAGAACTTGGGATGAGTTTATCATTCAAGCGTACTGGTGGAGATAGCCATGATGTGTCCACAAATGCAGTAGTAACTACCGCACGACTGCCGCGATCAGCAGGGTTGAGGTTAGTAGGAACATAGTGCCATTGTTCAGGCTTGGAGAACTTCCTAATGCATTCCACTCTGTTATTTGGTAGTCTCTTTCTTGTAATACGAAATGGTAGAGGTGCTACCCAACTGTTGGAATCATCTTGGTAGAACTCTTTACTCGTGGTTTTCAAGAATCCTTTGTCTTCCATGGTAGCTGCCAATTCATTGTCTTTAGTGGTTACCCCGAACACTGTATTGCCGATGTCGTTATCCCAGAAATGAAGGGCTTTCTTATCGTCTCGTATGATATGCCGTTGTGTGCTTTTTTCAAACAGTCTATTTTTCACATTATATTGATGTGGTCATTGTGCAGAACAAGTAGTCCGTCCATTTGACAGGACGTGTGTTTTAAAGGAAGAGACTGAGTAAGACCCTTTGCCTTTGTCTCGACAGACATTGCCTATGACGACCCAGCCTAGATCCAGAAACTTAGCATATGGTGCATGATGTGGACCATTGATTTGCTGATGAACCTTGTGCACCCTTAAGATGTCTCGGCAGAGTAACAGCAGGATACCAGCACTTTCGTTGAGGGCTGGTATTTGGTCGGCTATGTCCTTCAAGTGAGAATGGTGAAAAGCAGCTTCAGGAGTAGGGATTTCCTCTTTGTTGGTTGGGATTTAGTTGCACTCAGTAATAGTGGGCAAGAATATTTCCACATTGTCATTCAGGGGAGCAACTACAAGACCGCTGGCTCTCCTACCTAAGACTTCTGTAGTGCCGGCACAAGTGCTCAGGGTATAAGGTAGAGCATCTCCTATTATGTTCAACAATTCAAAAAACTGTGTTCTTGCAAGAGATCTGTTGCTCTGCTCATCCAGTCTTATGGCCTTTTCAGGTTGACCTTTGGGGTATACACGAACCAAGCAAATCTTTGCACATGATTTGTCACAGTGTCCTTCTCCACAGACTTCTGTACATGTAGAGAACACTGAGGTGGAAGGTGCTGTTTGATCTGTGCGCTCCCCGCCTTGCTTTGCCTCAGGAAGATTGTTTGTGAGTGTAGTAGGGTTGTGCGGATATTGATGAAGAGCTTGCATATGGTCATCATTGTCACACTCTATACATTTGATGATAGCTTTACAGTCCTTTGCAAGTGTTCTGTGGAGGCACAGCATTTGTAGCAAACTCCAAACTCCAAATTTCTTTAAAAGTTCCTTACGTTCTTGTAGAGTTTTCTTTCTGAAGCCGATACATTTCTTAAAGTGGTTGTAAACCCATTTTTTGGACTTCTACCTATAGGTAAGCCTAGAATAAGGCTTACCTATAGGTAGTGGAAATATCTCCTAAACATGCGCCGTTTAGGAGATATTTCACTTGTAGTCCGCCAAAAATTCCAATGGCGCATGTGTGGGGAAGAAACTAAACTAAACTAAGTGCCGTTTCTTCCCTAGCCTGTGCCGTTAATCGTGGCTCCCGTGCACAGAGCCAGAGTCCACGGCCCGGAAGAAAGAGGGGCCAGAAGATGGACGCTGCCTACACAGGGTACATCGCTGGATTCTTTTGCAGGTAAGTGGCACATAATGGGCTAGTATGCATCGCATTATGCTTTCATTTGCAGGCTTTGCAGCGAGCAAAGAGGAAGTAAAACCCATCCTCTTAAGTGGATGTGGTTTGTTATGTATCGGACATTGGCGATTTGGGTTCTCAATTTTCTTGTTTTGTTCAGTCTTTTCGAGAACTGTAGCAGGTGCTTGTAGAACATTACTCCTTTTCACTAACACTGGACCTCTATGGTCTCTGTGTGTCATACATGTGTTTATAGGTCTTGGAGAGGGTGAACTGAGAGGGTTACAGTCACCATAGGAGAAACTTGGGTCATTCTTAGTGTCTGCAATTGTTTTGATGAACTTGCAGAAGTAGGAAAATAGAGGAAAAGCAACTTTATTATTTTCCTTATACTTTGATCCAAGTGCTGCCCATTTTCCTTGAATACCATATGGTAGCTTGAGAACAATAGGGCTGATGCCACGAGTGGTGTCAAGGTAACTGAGACCAGGTAAGTTGATGTCTGCCTTAGCAAGTTGAAGCTCTAATAGAACATCGCTGAGTTCTTGAAACTTTAGATTGTCTCTAGAAGAAATCTTTGGGAAGCTTTGCAACTGTTTGAAAAAGGCATCTTCAATGGCCTCTGGGCTGCCAAAGGTACATTCAAGTCTGTCCCAAGCAGCATTAAGGCCTACAGTGGGGTTGTCGATGTGAACTGCTTTGAGCCTCTTGATGCGTTCAGTTGACTGGGGACCTAGCCATCTGATGAGCAAATCGAATTAATCTGTGGCATTGATGTCTAGGTCACTCATAGTGGCCTTAAAGGTGGATTTCCAGCCTCTGTAATTTTCAAGCTTGTCATCAAATTTGGTGAAGTCTGTCCTAGTGAGCTCTCTGTGCAGCATGTATTTAGCAAACTGTGAAATGTCCACAGTTTGGACATGTTCTCAGACTTTAGATGCATGACTGCAGGTGGAACAGAGTTAGTTGTGATGGCTGGTGCATTGATATTAAGTTACTTGGCAACATATGTTGGTGCGAAAGCATTCAATGCTGGAACTGGCTTAAAGTTCATTGACATGTTGGTTTGTAGTGGATTAGCGTGCTTGCCAGGAGGTACTTGATTAGTGCCAAAGTAAGGTGGACAGTCTGTTATATGCATACCAGTGTCTGCTGCTTGCTGAGATGCTGTAGTCTGGTGTACTGGAAGATATAAAGGCAAATTGTCTTGAGGTACAGTAGGTGCAGATAAGAGACTTTGATTGAGTGCTTTGGTTGCTGTGACAGGGAGTTGGCATTCTGGAGAGGTATTACATATAGAGGCATAAGATACAACTCTCCAGAATGCCAACACCTCTCCAGAATGCCACTGTCTGCAACTGTTGTCTCTTTTGCTTTCACTAGCGGCTTGTTCTAAGACCCTTAACCTTGCCATGGCTGTGGCATGCTCATTGTTTTTCCAGAACATCCATTTCTGCTTTCTGGCGTGCAGCTTCAGCTTTATTCTCTGCTTTCTGGTGTGCAGCTTTGGTTTCCATTTCTGCTTTCTTTTGGGCGAAAGCTGCCTAAATTTTAGAAGCTTCAGCGTCTGCACGGGCCTTTATGAGTTGTTGACTGAGTGCAGAAGATCTTGATTGTAGGGATTTGGAAGATCTTGTGGAGCGCCTAGTAGATGCAGAGCGATAAGATCTGGATTCATGAAGCCGTGTTATTCTCACTTGTGCCTTTGTCTTTGCACCATTAAATTGTCTCTTTCAAGATTGAACTCCTCAAATCCCTTTGATTCTTCCAATGACCCTTGAGTGTTGTACCGCTTTAAGAGATCAGTATATTTAACACACAGTCTTTGATAACTCTCATAATCAACATTAAATTGCTTGATAGCGCCCTCTAGTTGTGATGGCTCATGAGATTGTTGGGAGAGAGCAGACATGCATTTAACAGTATTAGACTATAAGTCATTGATATTAAACAGCAGTTCTTCTTTGTCAGCTTTAGGATTCTTTTGCACTTTCCAGGTTGGTTTTAATAAGCGTTTTTCCCTTTAGTTTGATTCAGGGTTTAATTCCTCATCTGGAAGGAGTATTAACCTGGCTGTGCATCCCCAGATTGCATATTGTCTTGCTGAAACATCTTATTAACAAGGAGGGGGTTTATAGTACAGTTTTCCAGCAGCAGACAAATGTATCAATTTGCAGTGTCTGAAATCAGGTTTCTTAGACTGCAGTTTAAGAAAGGTTTACTCTGACTTTCTTATAAGATTACACAGACAAAAAGCCATGTGCTGATGCATACAGAGGCAGTGTATAAGCTGTTTGTATGAACATTCATAGCAGTAATATTGTCCTGTGGCTGATGAGTGCTATGCTGAGACTTGATGCAGACACACATACAGACTTGTGTATTAATGGCTGCACTGTCTGATAGCTGCTATTTCCAGTGTCCATATAACCTCTCACAGTGGTTCCAGAGCTAGCAATGATCAGATCTTTTGATTGATCTTTCTAAGGATGTATTGACTGATCTTTCTAACTGTCTTTTGACTGTTCTGTCTCTCCAATCTAAGCATTGAAAGTGTGATCTCTGTAACTTACAGTTAGTTGTGCGAGATGTCGATAACCCCAATCTTATTTGGATAAACAGACAGTGACTCCATCCAGACAACACCTTGTTGATCTTGTGAAGTTTAATCCATAAACTGTGAGGATTTTACAACAATGAACATCGGATAGGTCAAAAGATCATAATGTGATCCAGTCCACATGTGTGCTGAAATGCATTACTGGGAAAAGGGTGGGGCTAACTATACAGAATAAGCTGAGATACAGGAAGGGGAGGAACCAGGGACAGAATAATACATATAACATTTAAAGGCATATCACAAGGCATGTGAAACATGACAATTTTTTTCCTGCTCATACAACTCTGGGGTTATCCACTGCTGCCTCAACCATTATTCAGCCAGTTCCAAATTCCATGCTGTCTGTTGATGGGGTCCAGTCTGCCTCCATGATGCCAACCAATGGGGTCCAGTCTGCCGCAATGCTGCCTGCCAATAGGGTCTAGTCCGCTTCCATGTTGCCTGCCGATGGGTCCAGTCCGGTTCCATGTTGCCTGCTGAAGGGGTACAGTCCGCTTCCGTGCTGTCTGCTCATGGGGTTCAGTCTGCGTCAATGCTTGCTGATGGGGGTTCAGTTTGCCTCAATGCCTGCTGATGGGGTTCAGTCTGCCTCAGTGCCTGTTTGCTGTCTGCTGCCAAGTTGACCTGTGATGATCCGCTGCCAGCTGTCTGGTGGGCTGGTGCTGGTTCCACTGGTCAGTGTCCAACCAGATTTTGCTGGTTCCCTGTCCGTTGTCCAGGAGGGCCTTTGCTGGTTCGTGGGCAATTGCACAGTGGGGCTTTGCTAGTTCCCGGGCCGTTGGCCAGGAGGGCTTTGCTGATTCCTGGGCCATTGCCCAGTGGAGCTTTGCAGATTCCCGGGCCATTGCCCAGCTGGGCTTTGCTGGTTCCCAGGCCATTGTCCAGAAGGGTTTGCTGGTTCCTGGGCAATTGGACCATTGGCCAGCGGGGCTTTGTTGATTCCTGGGCCGTTGGCTTTGCAGATTCCTGGGTCGTTGCCCAGTGGGGCTTTGCTGGTTCCGGCGGCGTTGCCCAGCGGGGCTTTGCTGGTTCCCGGGCTGTTGCCCAGTGAGCCTTTGCTGGCTCCTAGGCTGTTGCCCAGCCAGCCTATGCTGGTTCCCGGGCTGTTGCCCAGCCGTCCTATGCTGGTTCCCAGGCCGTTGCCCAGCTGCCCTATGCTGGTTCCCGGGCCGTTGCCCTGCCGCCCTATGTTGGCTCCTGGGCCGTTGCCAAGCCAGACTATGTTGATTTCTGGGCTGGTGCCCAGCTAGACTTGGCAGTATTGTTGGTGGCATTCCCAGTCAGCTTCTGGACCCCAGTGGTGGGGCATGGTGGAGTGTACAGGGGCTGCTCCATAAGGGAGGGGAACTGTCAGGATCTGAATCACCTGCAGGTGGCACTGTACTTCCTGTTAAAGTGGAACTGTTTCAGTTCTAGTGTCCACCAGCTGGTGTCTCCCAGCAGTCTCCAGTCTCCATATATTGCTGGTTGCTGGGATCCTGACAAGCCGTCATCATACCCTACACACTCTACTCCTACACAAACTAGCAACCCTTCACAATTCTCTCTTGCACATACAGCCCTCCACCGCCATACCCTCTGCACTGATCCTGTACATACCATCCACCATAAAAGCCTCCTGCACCTCTTTCCAGCACATGCTGTCCACTTCTCATGCTATCTACACTCCTCTCCTGCATATACTGCTTTTCATCATAGGCCCCACACTTCTCACCTGTACATATTACATCCACCCCCTGTGTTTTTCTCCTGCACATACTGTCTACTCTTATACAATTTGTTACTCCTCTCCTCTACAAACTGACTGCAGTATTACCCCCTGTACTCCCCTCCTGCACGTACTGCCTGCTTTCATACTCTCTACACTCCTCTCTTATGTATGTTGTCTGCTCTCATACTTTCTGTACTCCTCTCCTGCACACACTTTCATTGTCCTACCCTCTGTACTCTTCTATGCATACTGTCGCTTCTCATACCTCCGCACTCATCTCCTTCCCATACAGCCTCCTCTTTTATACCCTGCGTTTCTCTCATGTACAAACTGTTTACTGTCATATGCTCCATAATTCTCACACACATACTGCCTGTTTCATACCATCTGCAACTGTCTCCAGTATACACCGTGCAATATTCCCAAAATTGTCAGTTCTGCAGTGGGATAAGTGTTATTACTATAGGGGCATCAGCACAACTAAATTGTTACATGCCAGTGCATATGGACAGTGAAGAACATTTGTTAAGGACAAATCCACCTTTGTTCAAGCCAGTCTCCTACCTATTCAATCGCGGAAAAGCAAAGCAGCTGTTCCTTTAAAAATGCGTGTGATGTTGATAAAAATAACACTATGAATAACAATATGAAACCACCACAGTCTCCTCATCGAAGAAATCAGCCGCACTGCTCTTGTAACAAATATTTCATTATTAAATACAATAATATGAAAAAAAAACTAAAAACAATTACAAATCCCATGTAACTCATAAAGGAGTCCTCTGAAATGTAAATACCAGTTAAAATCAGTGTATAAACCAACAAGCACATACGATTAGGAATATGTTCATTACAGGTTTAATAACACTATGAATTGATTGTACTTGTAAAACACATAAGGTGCTCTGCTAGGGGAGAAATTGGGTGCTCTAAACTTACCACAAATTTATAAAAGTAATAGCAATAGTGTTCTCAAGGATAAGCAAAAAGTGGGCACTGACCACCTAAATACGAATCACCACTATAAACATCCTAACCAATATTGTGCAATTATTGCAACTATTTATATACCAAACATAACTGGGAACATCTTCAGCATATTAGTTATGCTATGCTAAAACCAGCATTCGATCAGCACTTGCAGCCAATGGTTTTATTTATAAAAAGCCATAGTACACAATCATATATAAAACAAACACAAGAGGGTGCCTCCATTTAGGTGTAGCAATTTATTAAAAAGACAAAATGCACTCACTAATTAAAAGTGGATCATGGCTTGTCATAAACCCATATAGACCTCCATAAGATCACTGTGAGGCTGCAGAGCTCTGCAGGCAAGTGGCTGGCTGAAGCAGAGTTCTTGATGGAAGTACAGCTGACAGGCTTCAGGCTGGAACATAAGCAACAGCAGCTTCCAGAAGGGGCAAGATGGCGGCGGCACCAAACAGCACCTATCTCAGCTGGATGATGGTGACAGGAAGTGGAGGGGGCATGGCCCATTTTTCAGGTTTGATAAAGGGACGGTCCTGTTGCCCTGAAAGATGTAGCCACATGTTTACATGATGCAGCAGTATCCCTGCACGTGGGACACCTATCATTACAGGTTATTTTTACAAACAAATATCTCAAAAATATTTTT
This sequence comes from Aquarana catesbeiana, assembly GCF_042186555.1. Taxonomy (NCBI): domain Eukaryota; kingdom Metazoa; phylum Chordata; class Amphibia; order Anura; family Ranidae; genus Aquarana; species Aquarana catesbeiana. Next base: position 369,930,080 of record NC_133328.1, on the reverse strand, counting down.
TTCCTGGTGTTGACGTTTACAGCGTAGTTCTACTTTTGTAGCCAAATTGGAATAATGCCTACTTTATATTTGTCACATGTCCTCATTTGCATAGCAAAGCTTAAAAGAAAATGTAAAAAATGCAGCTTACCCTTTTTAGATGATATTTCCTGCAAACTCAAGTACTGTGTTTGCGATAATTAACCCCGTCTGTACTATATAGTCAGATCTGTCTATCCTAACAAAGGGTTAAAGGTTAATTAGAAACCTATTTACCAATAGGATTACCTAATATAGGCTGCAGTTCTCCTCTAAAGACTAGCATGTAGTGTACTGTTAAACAAATGAATTCATGCCTTGCCAAAAATAATCTGGCTAACTTGACTTAATGATAGCAAGTTTTTGCTAGCAAAGAGAAATATTGGCATATAGATGCGTGAGTGTGCGCTTGTCCCAATCAGCATCAGCCAATTGAAAAGGTTGTCTGAGGTTACCTCACAGTTTGATCTACAAATTATGTGGATCAATGCCCAGCAATGGGTGATTACAGCCGTACAAATTACACAGGATTAATCTCATAGAATAATCATTTCGTGGAAGCGTTAATTTTAGCAATAAGCCTACAATTTCCTTTGGTGTCTTTGGCATATTTATCAAAGTCAGAACAAATGTTTCATTTACTTTTAATCATAAATGTTTATGAATTTGCTGTAGAGAGATCATGCCCTCGAAAATGTACTACTATGCTCTCTTCATATAAAGAGATTGTTGTATGTTTTTTGAATAACAGATATAGAGAAGCTGGAGAAATGTTTATAGGTCATTGACCAAAGGATGGTCACTCTACAAATTGATTGCAGCCAGGAAACTAGATTATTTTTCCTTTGCAACACAAATTTCCTAAAATTTTCAAGTAGCCCATCGTAATGTTTTCTCACATCTATGCATGTCTGGCCATTAGGGTTTGCTATGTGTAAGTCTATCTATGCAATTAGACCACTGAACAATACCCTGTTTCTGACCTGGACCAAGTTAATCAATTTTTAACACTTTCATCAATAGGGATTAATGAATAACTGGACAAAATTCTCCATCCTGTTGAATCCCATGTGGTTCAGACGCTGCTCTCCAGATTATTTTGTTCATTTGCAATACATAATAAAGCAATTACTTTTATTGAATCCTGAAAATTCTTTAATACCAAGACATTGGAAATTGCTCCAACTTCAAACTAAAAAGTAATGGCTTACTTGTATCAACAATGACGCCATCCTGAAGGAACTTATCCACATTAGCTAGTACCACTCGTCACAATGTCATAAAACCTGGACCTGCATCTTTTCAAATACTCATAGACATACAAACGACTCATGCATCCATCCAATAACCCACCACTACTGTCAAAGACAATCTATTCAACCCCAGTTCCGTGGTTGTACCTGGAATAACTTGGACAGAGGTCAGTAACCTGGCAGTAGCGCAGCCCATAGATGATTTGATTTTCTTTCCTTCCGCCACAGGCTATAGTCGCTGGCTATAATCACATGTATAAAATCTGACAGGCTGGTTGTCCATCCATCAATTGACTTGGGTACAATCAGCCTGTTCATAGATGGATCGAATCTCGGCCAGTCCCTGCTGAACTGGCCAAATTAAGATACATGTGTAGCACTTACCCCCGAAGGAGCTGCTGTTTAAGTTTTTGGGTCTTACCGTTTCCTCAATGTTTCACCATGTCCGTCACAGGGGTTCCATTAGAAATATGTTCAATGATGTCTGCACCAAACACTTAGTTTCTTTTTCTTCAACTGTTTTATTTAACAAAGTCAGATAGACGGATGGAGGATTAAGGGAGATTCAGGTACCTTGTATTGCGGGTCAGGGTATTTCTTCAATCCAGACAAACGGTTTACTCAACTGGATATAGCAATCACCGGATCGGCCTCTCTCACTGACCTAGCAGTCGGTGCAATGCTCGGACATAGTCTTTGCCACAGACTTGAAAAATCACGTTACGGTCCTTACACAATCCTCTGCCACAGGATGGTGTAACCAAACTTTTGCAAGATTAAAGCATAACTGCACAGTACCTGTTTCTTTCAGCCGATCCGGCGATACTGTGAGGTAGGTGACCCGGGTTGCATCCTTCAATTGAGTTTCCAGGCTTCTCCGGAGATACCAGCATACTTTGCTCGGTCACCTCTAGGAAAGTCCTCCCCTGGTTTCCTTCAATCGATCGGCTTCTCCCCGCAGGCAAGACAGCACAGGACCACCCTTTGGATCAGCAGGCCCCAGAACTCCTGGGCCTACTTCTGTAGTAACAAACCCTCGGGCCAGCCGGCCCCGAGATAGCAGAGCTGCCACGGCACATCTTGGGCCAGGAGGGCCTTCAGGTCGGGAACAACAAACCCTGACAAATTGGCACCCGTACCTTAAGTACCCTTACCCAGAATGCACGGCGAGTGAACCACTCCCACTGGGCTGTTTCTGAGTAAAAGGGGTACCCAATGCATCCAGGCTGTTGCATTTCCAACACTTAGCGGTGGCTACAGCGACACCCACGGCCAAGTGGAAACTGAAATAACCCAGCCGAATTGGTACAGAAACCAGCAAATTTACCATAATTAGTCTGAGCTAAACTACAGCTTCAGACAAACTTAAATTTACATAGATAGCACCTGCCCATCAGGAGCAGGGTGCTAAACATGTATGGCCGGCTTTAGAAAATGGGTGATGGATTCTGTGACAGACTCACCCCGGACAGAGGCTTTTGGAGGGGACTGAATGCCAGCCTCTTGCCCACCGATTATGGGCCCCGGCATTTGGGGGAACTATGCTCTTTGTGAGCTGTATGCCTGGGGACCCTGGAAGAGGTGTTATTTTGGATTCAGGTCCTTGTCCCCCAGAACACACAGACTCTGGGGACCCTGTATTTACCATATTAGAAATAGTGACTGATTCATACTGTTGGGACACATACTGTGAGGAGATGCTAATATCATCAACTCCAGCCACCTGTCTGTTATCCTCTATAATGTAAATTAGTCTAGTTTGGCTTACCACAGCTTCTAAGAGTATTCCACCCATTGTTGTTTGTGCTAATTAACCCTGTGTTGATGTTTATGGTAATGTGTATTGAATAGTCAGTAAGCTAGGAGACGTAAAGTCTTACCCCTAAAGGTCATGTCTCTTAGTCACCTAGGCTAATCTAAAGGATTAGATAATTAGCCCATGTTAATTAGGTTTCTGGATACAGTTTGTATTGTCAATAAGCTGTATATATTTGTGTGAGATCTCAAATAAAAGGCTATTCCTGATGTACTCCAAGACTGGTGTTGTCTGGTTCTTGGGGGTTCCTATAGCCAGATCCATTGGACTCGTGTTCCAGGACTTAGGAAGCAGTATACTGACGGAAGCACTCAAGCGGAGTGTGTGACGTTCTGTGACATTGGTGGCAGCGGTGGGATGCTTCCTGCCGTCTGGGACATCCAAACCTCCACCTGGATCCGAGATCAGGATAGCAGACTTCGGTCACCCCATCGGAGATATGGACCTGGCATCAGAGTTCCCGGGGCTGCTGCGGATCTTCCTTTCAGCATACACCAGGACTGTGACTGAGGATGAATACCTAAAGCTCAGGCAGCAGATTCGGGTGGAGCTCTGGATTGGAACCCTCCAGCTCGCTGGTATAAAACAGGGCAAGTGCTTTCCAACCCAAGAGCAACAGGCCAGTGACCAGTGGGCATTGCGGATGGCATTCCTGGGAAAGCGGCCCAGGAGCAATGGGTGACTGAGTTGGACAGGCTGGTCCAGCAGGAGATAGAGCTGGACAATTATTATCAGGCTCTGCAATGGCACGCAGAGCAGGGATATTTAGGGGAGACAACAGAATCCTCTCCGGAGGGATATGACTTTGGAGGCTCTGGATTGCTGTGGGAGAGCCTTACATATTGTTTTGTGTTTGGCAATGAAGGAGAACCTATCCTTGAGGACCTGCAAGAATATAGAGAGGCTATGCTCAGTTTTGCAGGGGTCTCAGAGCTTAAACCTGATCTGCACCATTTGCTAAGGAAGGAACAGCATCTGGAAAGGGCATACAGGAAACTGCTAGAACACGTTCAGCAGCATGCCAGAGAATCGGCAGTGGAAACTCCGGAGATTGCCATCCCCAAACCTGAAGTTCTGACAACAGGGCAGAGGTTAGCAGAGCACTGATAGCATCTTCTGGGTTCCATGGACAGGAGATGGTGAACCTCTATCCCCAGACACCAGTTGCAGAGCCAGGGGATTTGATAGACTTTTCTGCTGAGGAAGAACAACCTGAGGAGCCTCCAGCAGAAGAGCTAGTATTAGGGCCAAACTTCACTGTGCTCTGCCCAGCACCAACAGCAGTATCTGTGGGGTTACAAGGAACTTCCCCAGCTGAAGCGCTGGTCACCGGACAGAGGGTCCAAGACCTCTGCCCCACACCTGTGGCAGTTTCGGAGGCTCAGGGTGAGAAGGTGGCAATCACTTCCCAGCAGCAGATACAGGGGGAGAAAAGGGGGAGGTGTTCTTCGTCCCTCCCCAACAGTTGGCCACGGTGGAGGAAGCGGTCTTTCCTCTCCAGCAAAGATCCATGCACCTGGGAGACAATTCCACAGACATGATGTCCCAGCAGCCAGATGAGGGAATGGAAAAGGAAGCAGCAAGCTCCCCTTCCCAATGGCAGCTACACAGTTTGGGAGTGGAGGAAGCCAGCCTCCTGCCCCAACAGTTAGGCGGAGCGGAGGATGTGGAGTCCCCAGCAGAATTGCTGGCAACAGGGCAGAGTTCTACCAACCTCTGCCCAGCACCGGCAACAACTGTGGAGTTCCAGGGAGCTGGGGCAGTCGGCCCCTCTCTCCAGTGACAAGCTAAGGTAGTAAAGCTGCTACTCCCAGCTGAATCACTGGCAACAGGGCAGAGTGCCGCTGGCCTCTGCCTAGCACCTAGTGTGTCTCTACAGCTTCAGGAAGCTAGGGTGATCGGCCCCTCTGCCCAGCAGCAGACCAAGCCCAGGAATGTTAAAAACCACCCAGCTGAAGCGCTGGCAGCCGGACAGAGAGTAAATGACCTCTGCCCCACACCTACTGAGGTCAACTATTCCTTGCAGCCAAGAAAGGAGATCATGAGGGCAGTATATGTGAGTTCACTCTGCCTGTCTAACGCATATCCAGACCACGTGGTGGTCTGGGACCTTGTTAGTCAACCTTTGATGGGGGAGAAATGTGACAGACTCACCCGGGACAGAGGCTTTTGGAGGGGACTGAATGCCAGCCTCTTGCCCACCGATTATGGGCCCTGGCATTTGGGGGGGCGGTGCTCTTTGTGAGCTGTATGCCTGGGGACCCTGGAAAAGTTGTTACTTTGGATTCAGGTCCTTGTCCCCCAGGACACACAGACTCTGGGGACCCTGTATTTGCCATATTAGAAATAGTGACTGAATCATACTGTTAGCACACATACTGTGAGGAGATGCTAATATCATCAACTCCAGCCACCTGTCTGTTATTCTCTATAATGTAAATGAGTCTAGTTTGGCTTACCACAGCTTCTAAGAGTATTCCACCCATTGTTGTTTGTGCTAATTAACCCCGTGTTGATGTTTATGGTAATGTGTACTGAATAGTCAGTGAGCTAGGAGACGTAAAGTCTTACCTCTAAAGGTCATGTCTTTTAGTCACCTAAGCTGTCTAAAGGATTAGATAATTAGCCCATGTTAATTAGGTTTCTGGATACAGTTTGTATTGTCAACAAGATGTATATATTTGTGTGAGATCTCAAATAAAAGGCCATTCCTGATGTACTCCAAGACTGGTGTTGTCTGGTTCTTGGGGGTTCCTATAGCCGGATCCATTGGACTCGTGTTCCAGGACTTAGGAAGCGGTATACTGACGCAAGCACTCAAGCAGCCTGTGCGATGTTCCGTGACAGATTCTTACCTCACAGGTTACTGGGGTTTGAGGTGGATCATTGCTGTGGTTTCTTTCCCAGAACCTGATCCACCAGGCTTCCCCTCCTTCCCCCTTCTCCTCTACACAGTCCAACACATCCCTTCCATTCCCATTTAATTCAGACCCCCATCTCCCCTTCATCAACATGTCATCCATCCAAAGATCTCTGACCCTATCCATGTTTTTAACTCCTATAGCCCCAACCCAACATATTCCCTAACACCCCTAAGGTTCCCTGTTTGTAGATTTGAGTTATTACTCAGGTTATTACTCATTGATCCAAATTTCTGTTTGACACAAATCAGGTGGAGACCAGCAGTGGTTTGGAACATTCCAGTTGGAATTCATTACACTGTTACTTTTGGACATTTTCACAAGCGCTTTTATATGAACCTCAATGGATTCGTCTACAGCAGTCTTGGACTAACATCCCTACCTCTTCCCCACCCACCTATACTTTTTGTAATCATAATCTGTGTGTTACTGTGTAACCTTATTTTTATTTCAGAAAGTCTTTTAATAAAAATTACAAAATTAGCAGTTGATCACCCCCATAATGCAACTGCTTGTTTCAACACATGGCCACTTTATTATGCCTGAGGCCATGTCAGACTGCTAATTTAATTTGCCATACGATCCTCTAGTGCAGTGCTTCTCAACTCCTGTCCTCAGGACCCATTAACAGGCCAGATTTTAAGTATTACCTTGGGGAGATGCAGACTAGAATACTGCAATTACTGAGGTGAAAACCACTGCTCTTGTGGAATCAAATAATACATTTAACACTTAAAACAATATATTGTGCAAATAATATTTGTTCTACGCCCTAAAATATCTAAAAAACCAGAAAACAAATACATATGAATTATGTAAATTTACCAATATGTATATTTAGCACAGTCAGTGTTACACTCACCTGCTCCCCCTTCCAGTGTCAGGCACTTCAGTCTTTAAGTACCCTTGTATCCATGTGCCTTCTGTGACCCTCTGAATCCTGTGCACCCCATGACCGAAGTGTCTCCAGTATTCCTGCAATTCTGTGCCACTTGTGACCTCTAAGTCTCCAGACTTTGGCACCCCAGTGCTTCCTGTGACCCGTGCACTTCTGTGTTCCACAGTCTGTGACCCATGTGCTTCCAGAGACCCTTGCACTTCTGTGCCTCCTGTGACACCTGCTCTCCCGAACTCCAGATACTGTCAACCCCCTGTCTCCAGAAATCCCTGCAATTCAGAATTTTCATAGACCTCAAGATCCTCTGACTCCTCTGACCATCTGATTCCTATGTACTCTTTGATCGCAGTATTTCTATGGATCTCTGCACTTCTGTGCTTCCTAAACTCTGAGACCCCAGTGTCTCTAGTAACCTCTGTGTCGCAAGCTGCCTTTGTCACCCAATGACCCCAAAGCATCCACTGTCTTCAGTGACCCTAGAACATCCTCCGTCTCCAGTGACCTCAGGCATGCTGTGTCATTCAGTGACCCCTGGGTAGCCAGTATCATCCAGTGATTCCATTGCACCCTGGTCGCCTCTAACACACCTATGTCTCCACACAGCCCATTATAGAAATTCTGATCCAGAAGCATAACTCCAAATTGATGGGGGTATAAAAGGTGTTACACCCCATTAATATTTACAATCACAAAATACCTAAGCATTTGGGTTTTTAAAGCCGGCCATATACGAATTGAAATTTGGCCATTTTAGCAGGGATTTGATCCATCTATGGACAGGCTGATTGTACCCAATTCAATCCATCAATCAACTTGGTAACAAAAAGCCTGTCAGACTTTTTCTACATTTTGATTACTGCCGGCAGTTATAGCTGCTAGCAGTGATCACTGCCTTCTGCCAGCTGGGAAGGCCCCCCGCGCACCCTCCCTCGTGGTGGTTGTAAAGAAAATCGAGTCATCTATGGGCTGCTGTAGGCGCCTGATATCAAACAAATCACAACCATATATTAACATACATAATTTTACTTTTACATAATATAAAAAAGAAATTGTACATAAAACACCTATTATTAAAAAAGGATTCTGATACTCATTGATATAGGTGTACCCAAAGCAAATACACCCTCTCCAAATTTATTGAATTATCATTTAAGATAACTAACTTCTCTGTTCCAGAATGGACCATATGTAATGCTGAGAACAAATAGATTCTTCACAAAGAGGGAGAAGAAAAGAAGGGTCATCAAATAGTTCTACGTGTTTTGCCGCCAATCCCGCTTCATCAGGAGCAAAACAAACCCCCAGCCATGTTGCGTGTTCCTGATGTTGATGGTGTTTGAACCTCTTCCTGATATGCCAAAGTCCTAACAGTCTGCTTCGTCTTAGGAAGCTGTGTGTGTTGGAGACTTGCAAATGTTGACCCCATGTGTCCCTGTATGCTTCAGTGATCTCACTTTGAGGGTTGTACATGGTGCAAATGAATAGAGCTCATTGGTGACTGTAACATAGGTCATAAATATTATATTTTTCTGAAATCAACAACCTCTAATACTGGGGTTGTGTGTAAAGTAAGGCATATATGACCTTAACCTGCTGTTGAACACTGTATGACCTTCAGAAGTTGCCAGTTGTAGTAGTCTTCTCTGATGCCCTGGGATTACTGCCATATGAACCATTTTCCTTTGGCTGCTGCCTTGTGAATAAATGTCCAGTGACTGTTCTCCTATGCTTATTGCCCTGCATCACCATTGTTTGTGGCTTGTTCTCTCTCGATTGTCCTTTGTACACCTAGACATACTGGTTGTTGTACCATATTGCCCCTCAAGACTTGCTCTTGCTGTACAATATTGCTACCCTGTTTAATATTTGAACTTGCTGTGCCATAATGTTACCCCGTGGACTCTTTCTCAATCTGTGCCATATTGTTGCCCTGTGGATTATTTCTTCTTGCTGTGCCATATCGCTATGCTGTGAATTATTTCTCCTTGCTGTGCCATATTGCTACCCCCTCCTGTATATCCAAGCTACCCAATAAAAAACTCGCACATCTAGTCTTTTGTGATTTGTCTCTGTGTGCTCTCTTTCTCTCTGCACTCCTAGTTTGCAACAGTGACCCTTCTTTTCTCCTCCCTCTTTCCAAAGAATCTATTTGCCAGAATTATATAAGGTCCATTTGGGGACAGAACAGTTGGTTACCTTGACTTATAATGCAATAAGCTTGGAGAGGGATGTCTATTTGTTTTGGGTACACTTATATCAATTATTATCAGAATCCTTTTTTAAAAATTGGTGTTTTATGTTTTATGTACAAATTCTTTTTATATTATTTTAAATTATGAATGTTGATATTTGGTTATGATTTATTTGATATCTGGTGCCTGAAAAACCCAAGTGCTTAGGTGTTTTGTGATTGTAACTAATAATAGGGTGTGGCACCTTTTTATACCAGCTGCCATTTGGATTTATGCTTGTGGTTATCAGAATTGCTTTATAATGCCACAAAAAAGTAATGGCCGCACTCCAAATAATTGCAATTATGGGCAAATTTAAGATTCATAAGATTCACAATGGATCTTCTCACCAAGAGTTCACCAACATTTCCCCAATTCACATGACTGGAGTTCCCTCCTTAATTCTTATCTAGGATCTACACCCTAAAAGAGTCTAGAAGTTCTGACACTTACATATATTATTCTCATTTTTACCATGTGAAGTTTAAATGTTGCAAAGCTGTTTGTATTTCATGTTGGCAGTGCTTGTGCCAACTACCCATTTGGGGTTGTACCTGCTGAGTTTTAAATAAGGAATTTAAAAAAGAATATGTTAATATATGTTTTATATTAATATCTATTGCTTTCATACATTATTTTCTGCTTTTTTAACCCTTTATATTCAAAATTAATCATAAGCAAATACATTTAAATCAGAGAGGAAAATTTGCCAAGGGTGACAGAATAAGGTTTGAAATAACAAATGTGTGCAAAATGAAATTCACTTAGCAGTCTTTTAGGAGGATGACTGCATACCATTGCAGGAAATCATAAAGCAACACGGCTGCTGCTACCCTTATTGGACTCATTAAAGTGAAAGTAATATAACATTTCAAGCTGCTTAAACCACATCTAACATCTAAAGCAATAAAACAGTTATAAACATGACATATTGTATAAAGGTATGTCTGAATTATTATAAAGTATCTGGAGAAGATTAGCTTAAACATTACTGACATCATTCTTAATATTATTTTACACAGTCAGTCAGTAATCAGGCTGGGTGTGCACCTTTTCAATCTATACAACCAACAAAGTAAAACATGCTTCTGGCATTTCTTACCCATGGTTGAAAAAAACAAAAAAACTAAGCTGAAGTTATCAAACTATTGTTCATAAAAGAAGCTACTGGCTTTGTTCATCTTAATTTTTAAAGGTATCCTCTACTGAGGAAAATACAGAAGCTGCTATTGAATACTTCCTTTTAAGAATGCTAGTTGCGGGGCTCTCTCTGACTTCAATATTATGAGATGCATGCATGCACCAAAGGAAATTGAAATTATCTCAGAATTTCTGATCTGCAAGTAAATCGAGTAAATAAATAAAACTCACAGTAATGATATTACCAGGCTGCAGCTAGAGGGAGCTCTAATGATGTGTGCACTGCGCCCCATGCCCACCCACTTGTGTGATGCGTGTGGTGGTGGTTGGAGCGTATAAGCAGAAGAGATCAGGAGTAGAGGTGCCGAGGAGCAGGAGGCAGGGGAGCTGGCAGCAGTCAATGAGCAGGCAGTCTCTGGCAGTGACATATGCAGTGCAGAGGCAGATTTTCTGTGTAGCATGAGCTGGGAGAAGAAAGATGGCAATGTCTGTCATTGGAGTGTGCTGCAGCCTGGATCTGTCCACTAGGGCTGAAACAACTACCGTATTTATCGGCGTATAACACGCACTTTTTTCCCCTTAAAATCAGGGGAAAATCGCGGGTGCGTGTTATACGCCCATCCCCTGCGATCCCCCACTGTCAGATCTAAAAAATCGCAGACCACGATTTGAAAATGGCGCCGCCGGCGCCGAAATACACAGTGCCGGTGTTCTGCCGAGAAAGTTCCGCTCGGCGGCTAAGTTCCCCCCTCTACTGCACAGGCGCTGCGCTTGCGCAGTAAGATCCGGCGGAAATAGCCGAAGCGGAATAGCTGAAAATCAGCTGTACACGGCGCCTTCGGGCGGCGCCTTCGGGCGGCGCCTTCGGGCATGGCCTCGCTTCACTCGGCTCTTTTAGATTCCCCCTCTAGGTCCACTTAGATGGTGGGGAAGGAACCTGGACCCAGAGCGCAGGCGCCGTGTACAGCTGATTGAAGCGTTTGAGCTTCAGCTATCTCCGGCGGCTGACAGTAGTCCGTACTGCGCAGGCGCTGCGCCTGCGCAGTACAGGGGGGGGAACTTATCTGCTGAGGGAACATTCTCGGTAAGACACCGGTCCTCGGCTCTTCTCGGCCACTTTCGGCTTCACTCGAGCGCCGCCCGAACCTAGCCAAGTGTACTCGGCTAGGTTCGGATAGCTCCGCTCACCGTCACGCCCATCCCGAGTGGAGCCGAAAGTGAACGAGAGCCGCCGAGAAGAGCCGAGGACCGGCTCTGTGTATTTCGGCGCCGGCAGCGCCATTTTCAAATCGCAGTCGGCGATTTTGAAGCTTAGCGAGCTGCAAGGCTGCACTGGGGCAAGGCTGGACTGGGGCAAGGCTGGACTGGGGCAAAGCTGCACTGGGGCAAGGCTGCAATGGACACTGGGGAAGGCTGCACTGACAAGGCTGCACTGACATGGCTGCACTGACATGGCTGCACTGACATGGCTGCACTGGGGAAGGCTGCACTGACAAGGCTGCACTGACATGGCTGCGCTGGCAAGGCTGCACTGGGGCAAGGCTGCACTGAGAAGGCTGCAATGATGGGCATTTAAATGTAAGTTTTTTTCCCTTCAACTTCCCTCCTAAAAGTTTTTTTTTCCTTAAAATTCCCTCCTAAATTGGGGTGCGTGTTATACGCTGGTGCGTGTTATACGCCGATAAATACGGTAATTGATTAATTGACAACTAATCGATTATGAAATTAATCGATTACTATTTTCATAATCGATTAATCGGCCAGTAATATAATGGGGTTAAAAAACAAACTAAAATGAGCCCTTTATAGTACAAAAAGAGCAAATAATTGCTACTGTAAATATTACTTTCACAATTCTACTGTAAAAAAAATAGCGATTATCTGCTTTTTTGTACTATAAGGGGGTAATTTTAGTTTTTTGGTGCTTTTTGCAGAAACGCTCTACAGTTCATTTACATGGTTTCCTATGGGACACGTTCACATCTATGCTTTTTTCAGCAGCTGCATATTTGGAAATGGTCGGGGACTCTTTTTTTTAACGCAATACGGTGCTTTTTTGGTTCAATATATTTCAATGGAGAAGCTGCAGAAAAGCATGTAAAGCGTTTTTTGCAGCAATTTGTGTTTTTTAATCTGCCCAACAACAAATTGGCCAAAAAAAAATGCAAAAATGCAAATCGCAGCAAAATCACGTGCGCAAAAATCAAAACGCACAGCAAAAAGCACTGCAGAAACAGATCAAAAGCAAACTGCATAGGTGTGTACTGAGCCTCATGCTGGCCACACTGATCAATTTTCAAATGAGAATATTCAGATGAAAAATCTTTGTAGATTCGCTGAATGAAAGAATGTTGTTTGAAATTTTCACTGGTTTTTAATATTCTGTTTTTAAAATTAATGTAATTTCTGAACGAAAACCACATACACTGTCTGAAAATTCCTTTGACCAAGAAGTTTTCTATTATTTCCAAATTTTCCCGCCACTGTGGTTGAAAATGAACGTTGATTTGACCCCACTAATGATTAGAAAATCGAAAGAACGTTCTTAAAATTACATTTTTTTTGAAGGAAGTCATTGTTTGTTTTTTTAAATAAAAAAAAATTGATCTCTGAGTATGATATTTACCAGATTCACAATTTAACAGTACATACAGTATATATCCTCTAATAGTATATACAGTATATCTCCTCTAATAGTATATGCAGTGTATCTCCTCTAATAGTATATACAGTATATATCTCTTCTATCTGTTATTCTCAGAGTGGATTAGATATTTTGCTCCCTAACCATATAGTTGGTTATTTATATTTACCACTGCATAGAGATATTTAAGAATAAATTTGCCTTTTTTTAAAACATTACATATTAATTAAATTATACACCACACTTTTTTTTTAAGGTTATTAACCAATTAACCGATTAATCGATTAATCGAAAAAATAATCGGCCAACTAATCGATTATGAAAATAATCGTTAGTTGCAGCCCTACTGTCCACCTGGCTGCTCTCTTACTGCTTCGTCCATCTGCTGTGGGAAAGCCACGACCATGGATGGGGTAAATGTGGACGTGGGGGGGTTTGTTTGCCGCCCCCCCCATAAAATGGAGCACCAGCCACCACCGCAACTGTCTAATGTGATCCATTTCTGTTTAACATATAAACTTGAAAAGCAAGTGAGCAACAGTGTATTGTGTGTCCTCTTTGATACAGATACTCCAGGCTGCATCTTTGTCACACCTGGCACTCAGGTCACTGATAATCCTGTAACACATACTTATGCTGAACCAATAATTTGTTTTACCTAGAATATCACCCAGGCAACTAGAATTTTCAAAAGAATGGCAGTCTACTTATTTCTTGTAGTAGACGGTTTGGTTAAGGAATTTGATTTTGTTAAAGCTATGCACTAGCTAAGGGAAATAAATTGGACACATTATTAAGAACATTTTATCTAATATTGAATTTAAACAAACACTAGAATGTTCAAAAAGATCACATTCCAAAAATAAAAATCATTAAATAAAAAAATACCACAACAAAAAACCTTTATTAAAGCGGAGTTCCGCCAAAAAAAAAAAAAAAAGTCAGCAGCTACAAAAAGTGCAGCTGCTGACTGTTAATATTCAGACACTCACCTGTCCCACAGTCCAGCGATGCAGGTATAGGAATCCCCGCTCTTCTCCCCCTCCTCTCCATGGCACCAGCATTCTTTCTGTGGGAGCCTGGCTGTGGCTTCACAGCCAGGGACGCACTGCGCTGCGCGAGCTGTGCTGTGAGTGGCCAGGAAATCTTCTGGGACCTGTGACATGTCCCAGAAGATTGCAGGGAGGGAGGGGAGACAGGTGAACTTCCTGCCAGCACTGCGGAGCCCCGGGAGGAAGTGGGAGCTGGATGCCTCTAAAAAGAGGGTATCACCCCCTCAAAAAAAAAAATGACATGCAAAATATGGCATGTCAGGGGGTCACCTTCACTTAAAGCATTTTTGGGTGGAATTCCGCTTTAATTGTATCTCAATATTATTCCCCAATAGAGACAGTTCCTTACTGGGTGAAAGACATATTTCTCTGTAAATTAAAGAGGAGCTCCAGCCCCCCCCCCCCCCCCCATTTAAAAAAAAAAAAGACAGCAGCTATAAATACTGTAGTTGCTGACTTTTAATATAAGGACACTTACCTATCCAGGGATCCAGCGATGTCCTCACCCGAACCGATTCATCAATCGGCTTCTGGTGCAGGCATCTCTAGAAAGGGAAACAGCCTGTTACCTACTGCGCATTCCCGAGACTCGCTGCACCTTGTCAATGATCCGTAGTCTTCTGGGACCCGTGGTGTGTCCCAGAAGTTTGCAGGAGAAGGAGGGGGCCAAATTGGCGGCTCAGATCACCTCAGCGATCTGAGCTGAAAGTGGGAGCGGGTACCTGTCAAAACATGACAGGTACACATCCACCGCCCCCTGGCAAATGTGGCAGTGGGAGGGGAGGGTGCAAACAAGTAGAGCTTTCCCTTTTGGTTGGAGCTCCGCTTTGAGATTGTAGATTGCTACATTCTGATATGTCGCAGTACTTATTGAAATGTCTTGTTTCTTCTGCATTTGTTATTTTTTTGTACGTACATTTAATATACTTGAAGCTTTACTAAAATAAACATATTAAACAAGAAAGAGATATAGTTTTCTATTAGTTAAAAATGTAGCATTCAGTGAGAAAACTAAACAAAAAGCTTACAAATGTATCTAAAACCAGACTTAGTTGGCATGGAAAGGTAAGAACCTTGGTCAAGCTTTGGATGTTGTGTGTCCCTGCTGGGGATATTTACTCTCACTATTCATCCTGATGACCATTGTCATTAGGATAGAAATGCTTTGGGAAATCTAAAGTTTTAGAGTTGTCACCAGAACAGCAAAGGAAACACCTGTTTCAGTGCCAACAATCTAGGGGGAGGGGTTTTTAGGGTTGCCACCTTTTCTTTAAGCCAAATCGGAACATTTTAGCGGCCTGGGACACCTTTGGGTGCCCCTAAGGAGAGTACTAATGCTGTGCGCATAGCGTGATGCAGTGAACAATGGGTGTGGCCAAACTGCTCTTGCTGACATCATTGGCCTGCCCCCCCGTGATGCCGAACCTGCCCCCAGACAGCTACCTACAGCTCCCGAATGGCAACAGATTTGTGTGTGACTATCTTGGTTACTTAGGGAGCCACAGCCTGGTCTAAATAATGTGTCTGGGTTTCAGTTCACCTGAAACCCGGACACATGGCTCAAAACCTGGACTGTCTGGGTGAATACTGGACAGGTGGCAACCCTAGGGGTTTTCCTGATTTAAGAGTCATTTCTCTTGCTTGCTGTTGATTTTTAATTCAGTCAGTAAGTGAAAGGAAATCTTCCTAATGAAACCTCTTCATTCAGAACCCCAAACCATGTCATAGCACTATACTATTTATATGGAACAAACCAAAGTGTGCACACACACAGTAGATCTCTATTATTAAATTGTGTCTAAAAGGCTTATAATTGATAGAAAACAATAGAGAACGTTAAAAAAACAAACAGGGAAAACAACAAAATATTCCATGGTAGATGGTAAAAAAACACAAAACTCATCTCAACATTTAAATGTCTCAAAGGCTCTGAACTTTAATGTGAATCAAACTTTCTGTGTGACTAGATTAATACTAGCTAAAAGAAAGCATCCATCTTAATAATAAGCGTTAGGCAGGCGTCTAAATACAGTTGGTAATATAGTGTATATGACATACACATTTGTTCCAAAGGTTTTTTAAGATTAGCTTAATCACAGCATCATTTTGGGTACTTTAGCACCATCTCATGGAGAAGCACAGTTATTGACTCTTAGCCATTTTAAAAGGATCAGTAAGTCAAATAAATTAAATGAATTAAATGATCAGTTACATTTTCAAATACAGATGAGATGTCCAAATTTTACCAAAACAGGCAATATCGCACATATGGCTAAGTTCAATCGATAGCATGAACGACGAATAGTAAGTAATACAATGTATATTCTAAGTCTCAAACCTGATCACATAAAATTCAAAGATGCTACCTTAAAAAATAAAGAGGTGGATTTACTAAGAGCCCTTTCACACTACCAGCGTGGGGCTGTAAAGCCCCGCAAATTTGTGAGCTGTGGACAGGGGGGCAGAGGGTGAGCTGTGGGCAGGCTGAAAGGGTGAGCTGTGAATAGGGGGGGTGAGCTGTGAATGGGGGAGAGGGTGAGCTGTGGACCAGGGAGAACAGGGTGAACTGTGGATGGAGGGAAAAGAGTGAGCGGTGAATGGGGGGGGGTGAGCTGTAGATGGGGGGCGGGGGAGGGTGAGCTGTGAATGAGGGGGGAAGAGAGTGAGCTGTGGAGGGGGGAAGAGGGTGAGCTGTGGCCTGGAGAGGGGAGAGGGGGAGCTGTGGATAGGAGGCGGGGAGAGGGTGAGCTGTGAATGCTAGGGGAGAGGGTGAGATGTGGATGGGGGTGGGTGGGTGCATGCTAAGATGAACTTTGGAATGTGGGGGGGGAGCTGTGGATGAGGGGAGGGTAACTTTGGATAGAGGAGAGGGTGAGCTGTGGACAGGGGGGCAGAGGGTGAGCTGTGGGCAGGCTGAAAGGGTGAGCTGTGAATAGGGGGGGGTGAGCTGTGAATGGGGGAGAGGGTGAGCTGTGGACCAGGGAGAACAGGGTGAACTGTGGATGGAGGGAAAAGAGTGAGCTGTGAATGGGGGGGGTGAGCTGTAGATGGGGGCGGGGGAGGGTGAGCTGTGAATGAGGGGGGAAGAGAGTGAGCTGTGGAGGGGGGAAGAGGGTGAGCTGTGGCCTGGAGAGGGGAGAGGGTGAGCTGTGGATAGGAGGGGGGAGAGGGTGAGCTGTGAATGCGAGGGGAGAGGGTGAGATGTGGATGAGGGAGTGAGCTGTTCACAGGAGGGAAAGTATGAGCTGTAGATGGCAGGGGAGGTGAGCTGTAGACAGGGGGAAGATGGGGAGCTGTGGATGGGGCAGAGGGTGAGCTGTGGATGGGGGGGCGAGCTCTGGACAGGGGGAGAGGGTGAGCTGTGAATGGGGGGGGAGAGGGGGAGCTGTGGACCAGGGAGTGGAGAGGGTGAGCTGTGGACAGGGGAGAGGGTGAGCTATGGACTAGGGAGGAGAGAGGGTGAACTGTGGATGGAGGGGGTAAAGGTAAAATAAATAAGAATTTTTTTTTTTTTTTAAACGCGCCCCTTCCCGACAAGCTCGCGTTCAGAAGCGAACGCATACGTGACTAGCGCCCGCATATGAAAACAGTGTTCAAACCACACATGTGAGATATTGCCGTGATCGGTAGAGCGAGTGCAATAATTCTAGCCCTAGACCTCCTCTGTAACTAAAAACATGCAACCTGTAGAATTTTTTAAACGTCGCCTATGGAGATTTTTAAGGGTAAAAGTTTGTGGCCATTCCATGAGTGGGCGCAATTTTGAAGCGTGACATGTTGGGTATCAATTTATTCAGCGTAACATTACATTTCACAATATAAAAAAAAAAGGACTAACTTTACTGTTGTCTTATTTTTTAATTAAAAAAAGTGTATTTTTTCCAAAAAAAGTGTGCTTGTAAGACCACTGCGCAAATACGGTGTGACACCATTTTATTCTCAAGGGTGTTAGAAAAAAAATGTATAATGTTTGTGGGTTCTAAGTAATTTTCTAGCAGAAAAAACTTTTTTTAATTTGTAAACAACAAATCTCAGAAGGAGGCTCAGTCCTTAACCACTTCGCGCCCGCGCTATAGCTGAAAGATGGCTACAGCGCGGACGCCAATTGCTGGGAGGCCGTCCCTGGACGTCCTCCTGTTTACTACCGCAATGCGCGCGACCGCGGGCGCGCATCGAGGAAGTTCTGTGCTGGCCGTGTCCCTTGGACACAGCCAGTCACAGATTGCTGTAAACGGCCAATCACAGCGGCTGTTTACAGTGCGATCGGCGGTGTCAATGAGATATAATCTCATATGTAAACATATGAGATCATCTCTCATCGCCGACTCTCCCTCCTCACCCAGAGACAGCGTGTGAGGAGGGAAAGCGAACCGCTGCAGCGTGAGTAAAAAAAAAAAACGAAAAAAAAGAGACGTCAGTGCCATCTGTCCCCACTGTCATCTGTCCCCACTGCCATCTGCCCCCACTGTCATCTGTCCCCACTGCCATCCGTCCCCACTGCCATCTGTCCCCACTGCCACGTATAAGTGCCATCTATCATTAGTGCCACATATTAGTGCCATCTGTCATCAGTGCCACCTGTCAGTGTCACGTGACATCTGTTATCAGTGTCACCTGTCATCAGTGCCACGTATCAGTGGCATCTGTCATCAGTGTCATGTGTCATCAGTGCCACGTATTAGTGCCATCTGTCATCAGTGCCACGTATTAGTGCCATCTGTCATCAGTGCCACGTGTCATCAGTGCCACATATTAGTGCCATCTGTCATCAGTGCCATCTGTCATCAGTGCCACATATTAGTGCCATCTGTCATCAGTGTCACGTGTCATCAGTGCCACGTATTAGTGCCATCTGTCAGTGCCATGTATTAGTGCCATCTGTCATCAGTGCCACGTATTAGTGCCATCTGTCAGTGCCACGTATTAGTGCCATCTGTCATCAGTGCCACGTCAGTGTCACGTTTCATTGTCCTGGTGCTCCAGGGCCTTCAAAAGTGTAATAGGTAGTCAATAAGTTAGATGTGTAATTTATGCTCCTAGAACACCTGATGGTGCTCCCTGCATGTTGGGCCTCTCTATGTGGCCAGGCTGTGAAAAAGTCCCACCATGTTGTATCGTAATACTCAGGAGGAGTAGCAGAATGTATTTTGTGGTGTTATTTGTGGTATATACATGCCATGTGAGAGAAATAACCTATTACAATGACAATTTTGTGGGGGGGGGGGATCTTCATTTTGCAAAAAATTGTGGGAAAAAAATGACAACATCAAAAAGCTAACCATGCATCTTACTAAATACCTTGGAATGTCTACTTTCAGAAAAGGTGTCATTTGGGGGGTATTTGTACTTTCCTGGCTTGTTAGGGTCGCAAGAAATGAGATGGGCCGTCAATACATCTGGTGTGATCAATTTTTTATGATTTGCACCATAGCTTGTAGACTCTCTAACTTTCACAAAGACCAAATAATATCCACTAATTTGGGTTATTTTGACCAAAGATATGTAGCAGTATAAATTGTGGCCATAATTTATGAAGAAAAATTAATAATTTTCGGTCTTTTTTCATTTATAGAGCAAAAAATAAAAACCCAGAGGTGATCAAATACCACCAAAAGAAAGCTCTATTTGTATGAAAAAAAGGACAAAACATTTATTTGGGTACAGTATTACATGACTGAGTAATTGTCATTCAAAGTGTGAGAGCGCTGAAAGCTGAAAATTGGTCTGGGCAGGAGGGGGTTTAAGTGCCCAGTAGGCAAGTGGTTAAGTGGTTAACTTGTAACTATAAACAAAATGGTAAGGACACAGCCTGATACTGGGTAAATTTACTGGATAAGTTTAAATTGAGTCAAGTTCAGATTCACATCTCAGGAGCTTATCAGCACAGACCTGGCCCTTTAAACCCCATCCATAAACAGGCCTCACACCCACTGTTGTGCTGCTTGTTTAAAATTGTTTTTATGTCAATTTTCATTACATTTTGTGCAAATAAACTTGATGTGAATGTAGCATCCTTGCATTTGAATGTATATTGGCAATGCCATAATCTAGCAAGAGCTATGTGAAATATAATGGGTTGTAAACATTTCAACAAATATTGTGTATAATGTTTACAGAATCAATAGGCTGCCTAATAGAGCTGAGGTTAAGATGTACACACTAGGAAACAATGGCCACTCAAGGTCTACAGCAGCAGTCTGAGCCTCCTACTGGCAGGGATTATGGAGCTAAACTTGAGCACTTGGGGCAAAGAGGAGTTCCATAGCTCCAAACTGTCTCTGATTTCAAGGGACTGTCCCTGATTTGGAGCAATGTCCCTCTGTCCCTCTTTCCTCCTCATTTGTCCCTCATTTTAGTCTGATCTATATAGATGTATATAAAATTCACTTTTTATCTATTAAAAAGTGTTTGCCGGTACTAAACCTTTCATCTGATTTCTAAATTGCTGCATTTCTAAATTCCAAAAGTCAGTATAAAGTAATAGTAGTGGTAAATAAAAGCACTTGAGGGTTTAACCAATCTTGTTTTTTTTGTACAATTCTCCTTTAAGGGGGCAAGACAAGGGGTGTGTCCTATGCCTGCATACATTTGCTGATAGGTGTCCCTCATTCCCATCTCAAAAAGTTGGGAGGTATGGAATTCTTGGAGCAGTGCAGGTGGTGTCAAAATAACAGCAGGATGTCCGATGCCCCTGCCAGATTAGCAACCTATAGGCATGTGCCCGCCATGCCTAATGATAAATCCAGCCCTTTTCTGAGTACAGTTCTGCTGTAGATAAAATATATTTTCTAACTGGCTAAGGTCAAAGCTGTATTTAGCTGTTTTAGATGTTATGCTGCCTGGACCCCTTTACAGTACACAGCCCTCCTGCGTATTATACAGCCCCCCCTGCATATTACACAACCCCCCTGCATATTACACAAACCCCCCCCCCCCACACACACACACACACCCTGCATATTACACAGACCCCTCCCGCAGCTCTGCCCTTTCCTACCTTGCCCCATGCACAGGGCTGGTGCTACTACTAGTGTAAAATTTAAAACAGATAAACCGCGCTGTCTCTTTAAATTGTATGGTAGCAGCCGGAACAGCAAAGGGTCAGTTTGCAAAGTGAAAAACTATGTATATAAAAAAGTGCAGCGCTAATATAATATCTATAGAATAAACCATGATGCATATTGAAATAAATGCTCAATAAAGTGAACCCCTATAACGGGAAAAGTGCATAAGTGTGTACAAAAAATGTCTACATAAACAAAATACCATATGTGGGTACAAACATCAAATACATGTGATAAACCGCAGTCACAATATAATTGTAGCACTTACCCCCGAAGGAGCGGCTGAACAATTGCCATATCCGTAATTCACGTTCACCACCCAACTCTCGCCGCCCATAGATTCAAAACTCACAGTCCTTAATGCTTTTTCTCTTGCTTTATTCATCAACATAAATTGGGATTGGAGAAGGACTTCCTTTGAGATGCTCTTTGTTACTTTATCATCTTTCAATTGCTCTTACAGGAGAACTATAATCAGTTGCAAGAAGTTGGGAAATCACTTTGTGTAATTTCTTCAATCAGGGAAGATGGAAGTAGATTTAATAGAGAATAATTGATAAAGAGTCACTCTGAATAACTTCTTCATCTGCATGACTTTTAAAGAACAGTTCGTATCTCTAGATTGTAGGCAATTTCGGCTTCTAAGACCACCCAGATAGGTTCAGGTAATGCAGGAAGACCTCCGTTGACCCCCAGGCCTGGAGATATCAATAAAGTGACACAGGAGACAGGTTTGCTTAGCCACTTTATGACATCTAATTAGCAGTGGTCAATGATACAGTATATATGTTGTTTGAGGGATGGGAGGAGTTTTACTAACCTTATACATGTCATTGAAATGAAAATAAGTTCAGTTAATATTTAACTATTAGCTGGTGTTATAAGACAAAATCTTGCATCATTTTTACTTAAAGAATATTCTTTAACAGGTGAAGGACACACTAATCTTATCAAGAACAAACATGAGCTAGGCCAAACTCCATATTCTAGCTAAAATGTATAGGCAACCTTGAGAAGGTTTTCTATAGATAACAGCTTAAAGATAATGTGGGTTTCAGTTAAAACTCATATTTGAGTTTTCTCAATTTTCCTGTAAAACTAAGATGGTGTCTTAGAACTAAAATGGAGTCCCTCATGATATGTGCTATGTTCTTTACAATCCCCTCTTTGAGACATTATTTATATGGCTCACTATCTTTCACAGTTATGTAAATTTTCTTCTATCATAATACATACTCAGATAAATTCTATTCGCAGCAGCAGGATCAGGGGTTCGGGATGCCTTAACAATTATGCACATTATAAGCTTATAACAGGCATATAGGAACAAAACAAAAAGAGCAATCATAATTATAGTTATGGCAGCACTTTTTATCCATGCCAAAATTCCTATCCCAGAACTTAGGTTTGCAAAAGGATCCCATGTCTTAGCAATGTTTCTAGCTTCATCTTGTAATTTGTTTACTTCTTTCCGGTGTTGTGCAATTATATCATAATAATCTGGTACCTCCATACTTGTGTTATGAAACCAGGTACAACACTCATAATTTTCTGTGTTTTCACATAACCCAGTTAAAGCAGCACTCATGCTTTCTATGGCTAACTCGTGTAGTTCTAATTGTTTTCTAATTGCCTTAGTTTCTATATTTAATTTAGTAATATCATCAGAATTCTTTTCCATTATTTCATCAATGATTCCAGTGTAATTATTCAACCTTTTCATTAAGTCTATTCCCCACCCAGTCCATGAGGGGAACCAAGCCCATGCCTTATCCTTTGTAAGAAATAACTCCCTTTTATTGCGGTGTTTGAGGGGGTACCTAGGATGCATGCTAGCTTCAAGGAGGTGTCCTCCCTTGCTATCTCCTACTACGCCCATGATGGGGACTAGGGATGCAAGATAACACCATCCTTGGGGTTCGGTGGGGATCCAAGGGTGACAGATTTTTCCACAACAAATATAAATACTGTTTCCTAGAGCTAAGGATCGTTTGTTGAATATTGTCATCATTTCATCAGAAAAACTGGAAAAAGTTAAACTCGACAATAATTGTCCTACTGTGGAAGTGGAACTGGAGTTAAGAAAGTTTATTAAAGTGGTGTTTAGGGCAGGTTCTGAAGTATGAAAGAAAGGGCTTTCAATTGAAGTCATTGAAAAGTTAATATTAGCTTGTTGGCAAACTTCAGCTCCATTTGTGGAGTTTCCCAACTTAAAACACCAGTCTGGGGAATGACTTCTACCAGTAATTTGGAAAGTAAGGGTATTATTTGAAAGTGTTCTTATGACTTCTGTGAGGACGACAGGAGGTGTGCCATTAAGGAGTGGGGTGAAGTTTAGAGGTACTGCCATTAAGGGGATTCTAGCAGTGCTAGGATGGAGTTTACTACATATCCAACATTTTTCAAATCCAGATTTCTGGGCGTAGCTATATTTAAACTTCAACAATAACATTTTATCTGTAAAACTTTCTGAGTTTTCATTTCTCTTGTGTCTGTCATGTGTATTATTCTGTTGTAGAGTGTTAGAGGCCCCACAAATACCCTTTATGAGTCCCAAATCTTCAGAATAATAAATACAGTTAGTTATCAGCCAAGTTGGCAGGAACACAATCAGGGCAGCCCAGCATAGGAGGCACAAGGCCTTCCCAGAAGTCCGTGGTGAAATAAGCGACGTCATCTTGTTCAGAGTCTTGACCACCTGCTTCACTCTGTTTTCGAGGATTTATATCACCTGCTTCACCTCTCTGTGCTTTATCTTTACCTTGCTTCTTAGGGTCCTGGTTGACCTTCTTTACGCGACTTGCATGAATCCAGGCCTGTTGTCCTTCTACCAAAATAGCTGTGCGGGTGACTGCGATCACTGTGGTTGGGGGTCCGAAGGGAAACTCTTGTTTCTTGGTGCGGTTCAATCTCTGGACCACCACGGTGTCACCCACCTGGAAAGGGTGTGTAGGTTCCTGTGAAGAAGAAGGAGAGGTGCGAGCAACATTCCTTTCAACTTTATCCAAAGTTTCAATAAGTTTTTTTACATATTCTTCCTGAATAAGATCTAGGTCCCCTTTTTCTAACATAAGTGGCTGTCTGGCCCATGGGGTGGGGAATGGCCTACCCATTAAGACTTCAAAAGGAGAGTATCCTGTCTTTTTAGAGGGTGTCATTCTTACCTCGGCTAGTACAGCTGGTAGGACCTTCTTCCAATTTGCATACGTACCTCCAGTGGCCTTCCTGATCTTATCTTTGATGGTTCTGTTCATCCTTTCCACTATACCTGAACTCTGGGGGTGGTAAGGAATATGAAACTTCCATTCTATTTTCAGTGTTTTTACCAGGTCTTGACAAACTTTGGCCACAAATGCAGGACCATTGTCAGAGTTGATCTGTAGTGGGCAACCCCACCTTGGGATAATTTCTTGTATCAGAATCCTCACTACTGTTTGTGCATCTTCCTTTGTAGTTACAAACAATTCTATCCATCTTGAAAACATGTCCACTATTATTAGCAAATATTCCTGTCTTTTACCTAGTTTGGGCATGTGTGTAAAATCTATCTGCAGATGAGTGAATGGTGTAGATGGATATATCAGATGTTCGTGTTTTGCTTTGTGAGGGTTGCTAGGGTTATTCCGAATGCATGTGATGCATCTGGAAACATATGCCTTAACGAGAGAGGGAAGACCTGGAATGTAAAAATCCTTATCCAAAAGTTCACATGTGACTTTCCACCCTCTGTGACCTATCCCATGGTATTGTGAAATAAAAATGGGTGCACTGGCTACAGGGATACATGGTCTCCCCTCTTGGCAGACAAGGTCAGTTTCTGGGTTTGTCTGCACACCTATTGAGTTCCATTGCTGGATGTCTTGGTCTGTGGCATATGCTTGGAGATCACGCAATGTTTGATCCAAAAGAGGAATTTCTGGTGAGAGTAATGGCATTTGTATGTTTGCAGGCTGTGTGGATGCTGCTTCTCTTGCTGCTTTGTCAGCTAAGGCGTTGCCTTTGGCTATGTCATC
This sequence comes from Aquarana catesbeiana, assembly GCF_042186555.1. Taxonomy (NCBI): domain Eukaryota; kingdom Metazoa; phylum Chordata; class Amphibia; order Anura; family Ranidae; genus Aquarana; species Aquarana catesbeiana. The sequence continues at coordinate 369,905,030 of NC_133328.1, read as the reverse complement.
CTGTTGCCCTGTATGTGCCCTACAGTGTAGTATAGCTATGGACCTTGGTAATTGTATAGCTTCTAACAGACTTGTGACAAGCGTGGAATGTGAGATGGATTTACCGTCTGCTGCTATGTAGCCCCGCCTTTTCCATATGACTCCAAAATCATGCGCAACACCGTACGCGTACTTGGAGTCTGTGTAAATGTTTACATCCTGCCCTTCAAAAAGCTGACAAGCTCGAGTAAGGGCTATAAGTTCTGCAGCTTGTGCTGATTGGAATGGGACAGGGTTTGCTTCCAGTATTTTATCAGGCAGCTGTACAACAGCATACCCTGCATGGTATGTGTTATCATTTGGTCTTGAACAAGACCCATCCACAAAGACATTCTGTGCTCCAGGGAGAGCAGTTGAAGACATGTCTGGTCTCGGGGATGTGTCTTGGTGGATGAGGTCCATGCATTCATGTTGAGGCACTACCTCATCTTCTTCACCTTTCAAGCCTAGCAAGGCATTCAGGATTGGAGCTGGGCCAGAAGTGGGAGAGGCATATTTTATCTCAAGTTTTGGGTTAGAAAGTAAAATTACTTCATAACCGCTCAGCCTCTGGGCTGACATGTGCTGGGTATGGATGTTCTTTAGTAGAATGGATACATTGTGAGTGGTGTGTAGTGTGGTGGCATGCCCTAGAGTGAATGATGTAGCCATTTCCACCACCATCGCACAGGATGCCAGAGCTCTGAGACACGCCGGCATGCCCTGTACTGGCATCGGCACAACTTTTGAAAAAAACGCAATTGGGCGGAGTTTCCCCCCATGCTCCTGAGCCAGGACCCCCGCCATTGTTTTACAGTTGTCCCTTGCAAACAAGTGAAACATTTTACCATATTCAGGTAGTCCAAGTCCAGGAGATGTGACCATTGCAGTTTTAAGATACACAAAAGCATTGTACATTTCATCATTCCATTTCACACAATCTGGCATGTCAGTACCTGTGGCTTGCCTCAGGAGATTATCATAGTAGGAACAATCAGGTATCCATTGGCGGCAGTAACCAATCATTCCAAGAAAGGATAGCATGTCCTTCTTAGTAAGTGGGCGGGGCAGACCCACGAGAGCCGCAGCTCTCTTGTGACTGATTTTCCTTTCTCCTTTGGAGAGTACAAAACCAAGGTATTCAACAGTTTCCTGACACCATTGTAGCTTTTTCTTAGAAACCTTGTGACCATTGTCTGCTAACCAATGTAACAGATCTAAGCCATCATTTTTACATGCTTTCTGGCTTGGACTACACAACAACAAATCATCAACATATTGGAGTAGGACAGAACCATGGCGGGGTGTCCAAGACCGCAGGGTTGCCTGGAGGGCCACTGTGTACACTACAGGGGAGTCTACATAGCCCTGAGGTAATCTACACCACGTCATCTGTCGGTTTCTGAAATTGAATGCAAAGATAGGCTGTGTCTCTTCGTCAACAGAAACTGAAAAAAATGCATTACAAAGGTCAATGACCGAAAAATACTCTGCATCGGATGGTATGGAAGTTAAGAGTGATGGCACATCAGGCACTATGGGAGCAATGGGTATCACTAGGTTGTTTATAGCTCTGAGGTCTTGTACAAACCTGTAAGAGCCGTCTGGCTTCATTACTGGGTTAATGGGGGTGTTGTAGGGTGACAGTGTCTCTTTAAGAATTCCTAGCTGCAGGAACCTTTCCACCATTGGGGCCACTCCTTCCTCTTTTTCTTTTGAAATGGGGTATTGTTTGTGATAAACCGGCTGTGCCCATGATTTTAAAGCTGCCTTGTATGGGGTACAAGAAATAAGACCTACATCCAAGGAGCTTTTTGACCATACCGGATCATCTGGTGGAGGGAGATCACTATCCTCAGTGTAATATATTGGTATTACCTTGGAGTGTACGAAGACCCCTCCTTCAGTAGTCATTTTCAGTGTTATACCCAATTTTCCCATCAAATCTCTACCCAAGAGATTCACAGGACAATTTGGTATAATCCTGAAACAATGATGCAAGACTGTTGCACCTCCCCTTTCAACATCACTTACTGGTAAAGGTGGTGTTTTGTATGTTTTGGTAAGTATCCCATTAATTCCCATAGAAGGTTCAGCAATTTTAGTCTCACCTCTGTAGTAGTCCTCACTGAGGGTGCTCCGAGTTGCCCCTGAATCGGTTAAAAATGGAACAGGCCTATTTTTGATATATAGGGTCACAATTGGTTGTTCATTGTAAGAGTGTGAGATCAAAGGAAATGCTGGGATACTACCTTCCGGGCAGCTTCATTTCAGTTGCTGTTGATTCCACTGTATAGGGAATCGGGGACCCTGTTGCTTTGGGGCAACTTGATTCGGTTGGCTAGATTGGGGCCCCTGTGTATGCATTTGATCTTGATCTTGAGTATTTGGGTTATTCCATTCATAAGGACATTGATTTCTCCAGTGACCCTCTTGTCCACAGTTAAAACAACATGTGCGGGACTGCTGGGGTGGTCTGGAAAAACCATGCCCTCTCCCTTTTGTTCTTCCTCTTCCTCTGCCTCTGTTTCCACTGCTCCATTGTCCACCATTATCTTGGGGAGGCTGAGTTCGCACTCCACCCTGATAAAGGCTACTCACTGCTTTCTCTTTTATTACATCAAAACACCCTGCTGCTTCTTTCTGTATTAAGGTTTCCTGAAATTGGTCAATCGTCTGTGTGGTCCATTCAGATATCATCTGTTTCACCACCAAGGCGAACTGGGGTTTTAGATTATTCATAAAAGTTTGAATAAACAAAGCTCCCACATCAGTAGTTGTAGCTAATCCAGCTTCTGTTGTCCAATTTTCATGAAACCTTTTCCAGAATTCAACTACAGTTTCTCCTGACTTTTGTTTGCATGCTATGGCAGTAGGGAGGGAACTTTTATTTTTAAATACTCTCATCATTTCAGTCTCTAATTCTGTCCACATGGCGTCCCTACCTGGTACTGTGTTTAGCCCATATGCTCCCGCGTTTCCAGTGTCAATAGTGTTTATACTTGGAACATTTGCCCAGCTCCAGGAACTGGTGTGTCCTATGATACCATCAATGATAAGACGCATGTCTTCCTGTGTGTAATTTCTACCCTTACAGGCCTTTTTTAAGTAAGTTAAAGTGCCACCTGCAGAGGCGGTGGGTTTGGGGCAATGTTTTACTATCCTGTCAATGTCCTCAATGTCTATTACCTTTTTTAATAATTCATTTCCAATGGTCATGAAAGGTGCTTGAAGGCTAGTGTTACTATATACAGTTCCACTCTTTGTTTTAGGGGGACTAAGTATTCTATCCCCTTTAACATCTTCTTCCTCCTGCTCTTGGCCAGGTGGTGAAACTACCCCTCCTATAGCTCCCTGATCATCTTCTGGTTCACCTACCTCGACTCGGGCCCTCTGTGGGTGCTGTCTATCTTGTTGTGGAGCGGGAGGGATCTGCTGTTGTGGTTGTGGAGCGGGGGGGACCTGCCGTTGTCTGGTTGCATAATGTCCAGCCAGAAGATCAATATCTTCCTTTCTTAAACTCGGATAGACATGTACATATGCAGGTGGAGGATGACTGACTATTGGCAGGGGTGGGGCTATTGGGTCAGGAACAAATCTCTTTTTATCGGCTTCTTCTCTATGTTTCTGGTCATAATCTTCCTTACTTAAACATTTGGTGGGCTTTTTCTGTTTCTTATTATCCCTCTGAAACCAATATGGGGCGTATTTTAACCAGTTCTCTCCTCCCTTTTCCATATAATCCATATCCCATTGAGGATCCCCGGGGTACCAAGGGAAAGCTCTCTTATCTCCTAAACACAATCCTTTTATCATATCTATGTGAAATTCATCATTAGCGCCATCCCGGGGAAAAGGGTCTACACTGTGTATGGCTTCGGTCCATCCCGCTAAATTTGAAACCCATGGGACTATGAATTCATAATTAGTACCACAAATTCTGGCTACAAAATCCTTACACGTTTCTCCTGGATTGGGAAGAGGGGGAGGATCTTCTTTACCTTGTTTCTGACCCATATTGACAGTGGGAGCCGACTGTTCTTACCACCCAGTCTTCTGACCCACACACACACAACAGATTATCTTATAACTTCTAATGCGATAGATAAGAAAAAGCAAAGGATTTTGGGGTCACCGGAGTCTATTTCCTCATTAACCACTTCATATCCCTTCCCAAAAGGAATGTCTCTATATATGTGTATGCAGTACTGCTTATCTTTGTGGGTTTCCCAAAAACCCTCTAATATTAACCTCTGGCGTGGTTCTTATCCCCTACTAATTTACGGGTCTAAAAAGCTTTAATCAGAGCTGAGGCAAGAAATATTTCGTCAATAAAGACAAAATGAAGACTTACCTTCAGATATGATTTTATTTGGCTTTTTTTCCCGGCGAGCCCCCAGATTGTAGGCAATTTCGGCTTCTAAGACCACCCAGATAGGTTCAGGTAATGCAGGAAGACCTCCGTTGACCCCCAGGCCTGGAGATATCAATAAAGTGACACAGGAGACAGGTTTGCTTAGCCACTTTATGACATCTAATTAGCAGTGGTCAATGATACAGTATATATGTTGTTTGAGGGATGGGAGGAGTTTTACTAACCTTATACATGTCATTGAAATGAAAATAAGTTCAGTTAATATTTAACTATTAGCTGGTGTTATAAGACAAAATCTTGCATCATTTTTACTTAAAGAATATTCTTTAACAGGTGAAGGACACACTAATCTTATCAAGAACAAACATGAGCTAGGCCAAACTCCATATTCTAGCTAAAATGTATAGGCAACCTTGAGAAGGTTTTCTATAGATAACAGCTTAAAGATAATGTGGGTTTCAGTTAAAACTCATATTTGAGTTTTCTCAATTTTCCTGTAAAACTAAGATGGTGTCTTAGAACTAAAATGGAGTCCCTCATGATATGTGCTATGTTCTTTACATATATGTGTGCTTGCAGCTTCACCGCTACCTTTTTACCAATACTTTCCATCTACATGGTACTTCCAAGTTGAGCTAAAGAAAAGTCACTCTGAATAACTGCTCTCGCTTGACTGATTGGAATCCTGGGGCATTGCTGAACCCAAAGTCATAGGCCATCACTGCCCATCTCACTGACTTGCATACCAACAACCCTCAGCCTCTGCTAGTACCCTTCCCTTGGGCTTTCACTCACGTGATCAACAGTCCATGTGCCACTCATATAGATTCAAAACTCACAGTCCTTAATGCTTTTTCTCTTGCTTTATTCATCAACATAAATTGGGATTGGAGAAGGACTTCCTTTGAGATGCTCTTTGTTACTTTATCATCTTTCAATTGCTCTTACAGGAGAACTATAATCAATTGCAGATAGTTGGTAAATCACTTTGTGTAATTTCTTCAATCAGGGAAGATGGAAGTAGATTTAATAGAGAATAATTGATAAAGAGTCACTCTGAATAACTTCTTCAAACAAATAAAACATAAAAAATCCAAAAAGTGAATAATTCAAAGTCCATAAAACAATGTGCATAGTGACATTGTGACTTGAAGTATAACGTTTGTGCAGGCACAATTTGCCAGTAGATGATCCACCACCAATAGGTACAAGGCTTACCGGAAAAATTTTACCCAAATAGGCATACGCCTAATGAGTCAGTAGAGCTTGTGGTGTAATACACCAAGGGGAACCGGCATCAGCATACATGGCATCCAGATAGGGATATAGACTCCTATGGTCCTTCACAGCAATGCTTCTAGTGAGTACCCTCCAAAGGGGAAATGACCAGGGGCTGGATCAAAAGATAATAAAAGCGCTTGATATAAAAGATATGGAATGTGACGCAGTGGCAGACCCCAGATGATGTCTTATTAGACTGTCGGGCCAGGCTCTGCTAATGCTACTGAGTCACATTCCATAGCTTTTTTATCTTCACAAATGTGAGTGTTCCCAGTGGCGGAACTACCGCCATAGCGAGCCACGTGGTCGCTATGGGGCCCGCAGCCAAGAGGGGCCCGTGGGGAGGATGAGGAATGCATACTGTGGGGGGGGGCGAGCACCGCCCGCACGGTCCCCCAGCCAGGGGAAGTGAGGAGAGGAAGAGGCAAGCTGTCCGTACGAGCAGAGAGCTCAGCTGTAAGAGCTTTCATTTGAATTTCCTGTGTTCCCGGGGCTCCCCGTCACATAGCCCCACCTCTTGGCCCAGCGCCTTTGATAGACAGAACCCGGTCCAATGCGGGACATATGACGTCATCAAAGGCGCCGGGCCAAGAGGTGGGGCTATGTGACGGAGAGCCCTGGGAACACAGGAAATTCAAATGAAAGCTCTTACAGCTGAGCTCTCTGCTCGTACGGACAGCTCGCCGCTTCCTCTCCTCACTTCCCCTGGCTGGGGGACCGTGCGGGCGATGCTCGCCCCCCTACTCTGAGGCAGCCCCATGCTCACCAACATCCATTTGAGGGCTGCAGTATGCATTCCTCATCCTCCCCGGTAGTTCTGCCACTGGCTTGCCTCTTTCTCCGCACAGGTGAGGCTGCATTGTGCACGGGTCACGCTACATTGGGCACAGGTGAGGCTGCATTGGGCACAGGTGAGGCAATATTGGGCACAGGTGAGGCTGCATTGGGCACAGGTGAGGCAGTATTGGGCACAGGTGAGGCAGTATTGGGCACAGGTGAGGCTGCATTGGGCACAGGTGGGCACAGGTGAGGCAGTATTTGGCACAGGTGAGGTTGCATTGGGCACAGGTGAGGCTGTATTGGGCACGGGTCACGCTGCATTGGGCACAAGTGAGGCTGCATTGGGCACAGGTGAGGCTGTATTTGGCACAGGTGAGGCTGTATTGGGCACGGGTCACGCTGCATTGGGCACAGGTGAGGCTGCATTGGGCACAGGTGAGGCAGTATTGGGCACAGGTGAGGCTGCATTGGGCACAGGTGGGCACAGGTGAGCCTGTGTTGGGCACGGGCAGGCCACGCTGCATTGGGAACAGGCAGGCCACATTGGGCACAGGTGAGGCTGCATTGGGCACTGGACACGCTGCATTGGGCACAGGCAGGTAACTCTGCATTGGGCACAGGCAGGTCACGCTGCATTGGGCACAGGTGAGGCTGCATTGGGCACAGGTGAGGCTGCATTGGGCACAGGTGGGCAAGGTGAGGCAGTATTGGGCACCGGCAGGCCACGCTGCATTGGGCACAGGTGAGGCTGCATTGGGCACTGGACATGCTGCATTGGGCACAGGCAGGTTATGCTGCATTGGGCACAGGTGAGGCTGCATTGGGCACAGATGAGGCTGCATTGGGCACTGGACATGTTGCATTGGGCACAAGTGGGCACAGGTGAGAAAGCATTGGGCACAGGTGGGGCTGTATTGGGCACGGGCAGACCACGCTGCATTGGGAACACACAGGCCACATTGGGCACTGGCATAGTTGCCAATAGTCCTGAATTTCCCAGGACATTCCGGGGATTTAGACCCTTTTCCCGATTTTAGTGTATCCCAGGAAATGTCCCGGGAAGTCCCTTTTTTCCACGATTTTTTTTTTTCGGTAGTGGTCCGCGGCCGGCCGCCATTTTCTAGAAGACCAGAACGTCCATGCACTGTGTGTTTGAGCGAGCTCAGCAATGGGCAGCGGTGAGTGTCCTGTGATTGGCCGAGCAGGTCATGTGCAGGACAGACGGAGAACATGATTCGCCTGGAGGAGCGGGTCACATGTGGATGCAGGGCTGGACTGTGTCTGTGAGTAATCGCGCCAGCCCTGCATGCTCCTGTGCGTCTCTGTCATCTGCTCTGTCAGCCCCCCCTCTCCTCTCTGTCAGCTATCCCCCCTCCTCTCTGTCAGCCACCCCCCGTCCTCTCTGTCAGCCGCCCCCCTCTCCTCTTTGTCAGCCGCCCCCCCTCTCCTCTCTGTCAGCCGCCCCCTCTCCTCTCTGTCAGCCACCCCCCCTCTCCTCTCTGTCAGCCGCCCCCCCTCCTCTCTGTCAGCCGCCCCCCCCTCTCCTCTCTGTCAGCCGTCCCCCCTCCTCTCTGTCAGCCCCCCCGTCCTCTGTCAGCCGCCCCCCCTCTCCTCTCTGTCAGCCGCCCGCCCCTCTCTGTCAGCCACCCCCCCTCTCCTCTCTGTCAGCCGCCCCCCTCCTCTCTGTCAGCCGCCCCCCTCTCCTCTCTGTCAGCCGTCTCCCCTCCTCTCTGTCAGCCCCCCGTCCTCTGTCAGCCGCCCCCCCTCTCCTCTCTGTCAGCCGCCCGCCCCTCTCTGTCAGCAGCCCCCCCTCTCCACTCTGTCAGCTGCCCCCTTCCACTCTGTCAGCTGCCCCCCTCCTCTCTGTCAGCCGCCCCCTCCTCTCTGTCAGCCGCCCCCTCCTCTCCTCTCTGTCAGCCGCCTCCCCTCCTCTCTGTCAGCCGCCTCCCCCACCTCTCTGTCAGCTGCCCCCCTCCTCTCTGTCAGCCGCCCCCCCCTCCTCTCTGTCTGACCCCCCTCCTCTCTGTCAGCCACCCCCCTTCCTCTCTGTCAGCCGCCCCCCTCTCCCATCTGTCTGACCCCCCCTCTCCTCTCTGTCAGCTGCCTCCCTCCTCTCTGTCTGCCCCCCCTCCTCTCTCTCAGCCGCCCCCCCCTCTCCTCTCTGTCAGCCGCCCCCCCTCTCCTCTCTGTCTGCCGCCCCCCTCTCCTCTCTGTCTGCCCCCCTTCATCTCTGTCTGACCCCCCCTCCTCTCTGTCTGACCCCCCTCCTCTCTGTCTGACCCCCCTCTTCTCTGTCTGACCCCCCCTCTTCTCTGTCTGACCCCCCTCTTTTTTGTCTGACCCGTACAGCCTAACAGCAACCCTGTAAGTGAGTGCACCAGACCCCCCTCTTTCACCTCTCTCACCCCCCCCCCCACTACTGCCTCTCTCTCACCTCCCTCTTTCCCTCCTCAGGCTGTACGGGACCCAATAATTTCTAACAGCAGCCCTGTGAGTGAGTGCACCAGTTCAGATGTGTCTTGTAGCACTTACCCCCGAAGGAGCGGCTGAACAATTGCCATATCCGTAAGGCCCCTTTCACACTGGGGCGGTTTGCAGGCGTTATTGCGCTAAAAATACCGCCTGCAAACCGCCCCAAAACAGCCTCCGCTGTTTGTTCAGTGTGAAAGCCCGAGGGCTTTCACACTGAAGCGGTGCGCTGGCAGGAGAAGATAAAATCTCCTGTCAGCCGCATCTTTGGAGCGGTGAAGGAGCGGTGTATTCACCGCTCCTAAACCGCTCCTGCCCATTGAAATCAATGGGACAGCGCGGCTATACCGCGGCAATACCGCGGCTATAGCCGCGCTATACGAGTGGATTTAATCCTTTTTCGGCCGCCAGTGGGGGGTTAAAACGAATATAGCGGTAAAACAGCGCTAAAAATAGCGCTGTTTTACCGCCAACGCCCCCTACCGCCCCAGTGTGAAAGGGGCCTTATTCACGTTCACCACCCAACCCTCGCCGCCCATAGATTCAAAACTCACAGTCCTTCATGCTTTTTCTCTTGCTTTATTCATCAACATAAACTGGGATTGGAGAAGGACTTCCTTTGAGATGCTCTTTGTTACTATATCATCTTTCAATTGCTCTTACAGGAGAACTATAATCAATTGCGGATAGTTGGCAAATCACTTTGTGTAATTTCTTCAATCAGGGAAGATGGAAGTAGATTTAATAGAGAATAATTGATAAAGAGTCACTCTGAATAACTTCTTCATCTGCATGACTTTTAAAGAACAGTCCGTATCTCTATATGTGTGCTTGCAGCTTCACTGCTACCTTTTTACCAATACTTCCCATCTACATGGTACTTCCAAGTTGAGCTAAAGAAAAGTCACTCTGAATAACTCAAATTGGAAAAATTCTGTGAGCCACAATGATCTTATGCCTTGCTTGTGCTATCTCCAGCTGCATGCGCTAATCACGCTTCATATAACACGCATAGGATAAATTTACAAGTTATGCGCTGCGCTTGGGTGACCCCAAAAACAAAATTAATAATAACCAACTCTGTGCTTACTAGTGCGATAATATTAAATACAAATAATATGAATGTTGAATAAATAAACAAGGTGTGAAAAAACAAGTGCTTGTTACACCATAAATTAGTGCTTATTTGTGCTTTTTACACCATACATAGTGTCTTAATCAACATAAAAAGTGTGCTTAGTGCTCAATACACAGTAACCTGCTTTTCTTAAATAAAAAAAAACAAAAAAAGTTCTCTTTGGCACTCTCAATAGTGTGTGCAAATAATGTCCAGCAGTGATAATAAAACAATGCGTGCAGGTGGTGTTCAGCTGTGACAACAATCCAACATCATGCCGAAGATACCGCACCAAACTTCCACTGATTTTGCATAGAAAGCCGTTATAGTGTGGTGCACTGACGCACCAGTGCCATGTGAGTACCCCGGTGTGGGGAGCGTTTTCTTTTAATAAAAGTATTTTGACTATATTACACTATATAGTTTCCTTTTCATTCTATGTATGGAGCCACATTGTTTCCAGCTGGAGGAGTGGAGCAGACACTGAGACTGAGCCCAGGGGTGGCTCCAAAGCAATTTTGGACTCAGGGTAGAAGCTGAGTCACACGCTCTGAGGTGAGCACATTAGCTTAAGGGGGTCACGAAGGAGCACAGGAGCATGTGCAGCACTCAGGATATCTTCGGCATGATGTTGGATTGTTGTCACAGCTGAACACCACCTGCACGCATTGTTTTATTATCACTGCTGGACATTATTTGCACACACTATTGAGAGTGCCAAAGAGAACTTTTTTTTTTTTTTTTTTCATTTAAGAAAAGCAGGTTACTGTGTATTAAGCACTAAGCACACTTTTTATGTTGATTAAGACACTATGTATGGTGTAAAAAGCACAAATAAGCACTAATTTATGGTGTAACAAGCACTTGTTTTTTCACACCTTGTTTATTTATTCAACATTCATATTATTTGTATTTAATATTATCGCACTAGTAAGCACAGAGTTGGTTATTATTAATTTTGTTTTTGGGGTCACCCAAGCGCAGCGCATAACTTGTAAATTTACTCTGAATAACTCCTCTCGCTTGACTGATTGGAATCCTGGGGGCATTGCTGAACCCAAAGTCATAGGCCATCCCCTGAAGAAGTCACGTGATCGGTGATGACACGCGTAGGGACGGAATAGGCTGTTTCACATCGCTAGACACAGAACGAGTTCGCTGCTCGTAGGAGAGAGGTTTGCTCTGCATTGTTTTTATGTGAGTACATCTACTTAAAGATTTTTAATAAAGCATTACCTGGTTAATACATACTTCACTATCAAGTACCTTTGTCCTGCATATTCCTGTACATTCATACCTGAGATGTGGAGGCTGAGCTAGGATCCGCGCTGGACCAGGACCCCTGATAGGACCATAGCCACTTGTAATCAGCTGCCATTAGGATAACCCAACACCGGCAAGCGTGGATATAGGGACACGATTGAGGCTCAGGACCTGGCGTTTTAGCTACAATTCATGCGGTTGACCTAGCACCGCTAGGTAAGGGGCCACTGCTTACATTAGTGTTTTATGCACGAAGAGGACACTGAGTGAATTGCATCCCAGACACCCCACTGTTGTTTTGTTGAATACACCAGAACTTGCTTTTGCACCTTCAATGACTTTTACACTGACACTTTAAGTTCGCTGCACTTACTGGCATGTCATTGATCATTTGTTTCGCAGGCCAGCACATATTTTATATCACTATTATTGGGACATTTATTTATATTATTTATTATCCATATTGCGTTGGATTGATGTGTTTTATTTGCGATATCTAGATCACCTTTAAGCACTGGCACTTTGTACGTTTCGCACCATTTATAAGGATATGTTTTTGATGGTTATTTCTGATTTATTCCATGTATTTTTATTTAGAATTATTCACATGAAGTAGTGTTTATGTCCCTTTGTGCACCAACACATGATTATCTAGATTTATATGTTTTTAGTGTCAACACTTATTTATGCGATTTAACATGCAATTTTTTTGTCATTTAGTATATACGAATTGAAAAGGATTTTTTATGCGCTTTTTTTCACATGCACATGATGCTGATTATTAAGACTTGAATGTTTTTTAGTGTCAACACTTATTTATGCGATTTATGCAATTTATTATGCGATTTTATGTCATTTTATTAATTGACCACAGACAGAGATTTACAGCTTTCTTCTGGTTAGCGCAGCACCTCCCCCCTTATACCTCATAGGCCATCACTGCCCATCTCACTGACTTGTGTACCAACAACCCTCAGCCTCTGGTAGTACCCTTCCCTTGGGCTTTCACTCACGTGATCAACAGTCCATGTGCCACTCATAAACGATCGATCGCCCAGTTTCCTTCCGCTTTGTTGCTACTTCTTCCGCAATGATTCTTAGTTCCCTTTCTCCTTTATGGCCCGCTTCCCTCCCCGCAGGGGCGGCCATCGACACCAGCGACTACATGCTGTGAAATGTCGTCTGTTGCTCCATGAGGACCCGTTCTCCACCCTTATTGCAGGGGTGAAGCTCCGTCGGTCCCCCGGAGGGGAAAACCTCCACCCCCCCCCCTCCGGGAACCAGGCTGGCTTCCCTCGCTCCTCAGAGCAGGACTCCAACTCGAACTCCTCCCGGGACCACGTGACTCCCCTTTTATATGCAGGTGTTACCAAGCAAATTAATGATTGGCCGAGATTAGCATACAAACTACCTGCCACTCAAAAGAAAACAGACAGGCCTGCTGTAATAGCACAAGCCTGTCTAAATTTACCTAACATAGAAAACTACCAAGAAGGGTCACCTACCTAAAAGTAGGTGCCCGCTACATGATCAAATAGAAAATGTGCATATATACCTATCAAAACTCATGAGCTGTCATAATGACTGGATATGCATAGTGAAAATCATGCAAAGGGCTAATAAAGTGTGGTAATCCAGCTAACTGAGTCCCAAACACAAACAATATTAGTTAATACCAAGTCTATTAATCATCTTCACTTGATCACTGGAGATGGTTTGTGTTTTGTAATTTTCAGCCTGCATTGAACTATGCCTCCAAAATTTCCAGTATGAGATATATCTTGTTTCCCAGGTCATTCATAGATAGTGGCTTGTGCTTTGTTTCACTTTCAACATACAAATGGTTCATGTCAATAAAACAATACACATCATTGCACAATGATCAGAAAGAAACCAAGGGGAATACTCAAGGTGATACACTCACATAACCAAATTGTAAGTCAGGCACAAAATGGAAAACAATCAGCCGCTACGAGCGTGACTCCTCAAAACTGCTGCTGCCGTGCTGGTGTCTCACAACGGCAGTGCTTGTCACTAGCTCCTCCTCCTTTTGATAGGTATATATGCACATTTTTTATTTGATTATATTGTGATTGCGGTTTATCACATGTATTTGATGTTTGATGTTTGTACCCACATATGGTATTTTGTTTATGTAGCTTTTATTATTAATTGCATATATTTAGGGGAGCTGTGCACTGATTGCAAAGTTAATTAGAGTGCATCATTTATTTTTATTTTTTACATTAGGGTGCCTGAACACTCGTGATTGATTGCAGCTTGATTATTTAGTTATTTTTCAATCACTATTCACCACAAAGTCCATTTCAGCGCTTGAGTTTTTCCACAACAAAAAATGTCTATACACTATATCAGAAAGTCAAACACTACTCATATAATTTGTTGAAAAATCATGAGATACCTGACATTCAATATAGTTCTAAAAATAATCATTTGAAACAAATAAAACATAAAAATCCAAAAAGTGAATAATTCAAAGTCCATAAAACAATGTGCATAGTGACATGGTGACTTGAAGTATAACGTTTGTGCAGGCACAATTTGCCAGTAGATGATCCACCACCAATAGGTACAAGGCTTACCGGAAAAATTTTACCCAAATAGGCATACGCCTAATGAGTCAGTAGAGCTTGTGGTGTAATACACCAAGGGGAATCGGCATCAGCATACACGGCATCCAGTTAGGGATATAGACTCCTATGGTCCTTCACAGCAATGCTTCTAGTGAGTACCCTCCAAAGGGGAAATGACCAGGGGCTAGATCAAAAGATAATAAAAGCGCTTGATATAAAAGATATGGAATGTGACGCAGTGGCAGACCCCAGATGATGTCTTATTAGACTGTCGGGCCAGGCTCTGCTAATGCTACTGAGTCACATTCCATAGCTTTTTTATCTTCACAAATGTGAGTGTTCCCAGTGGCGGAACTACCGCCATAGCAAGCCACGTGGTCGCTATGGGGCCCGCAGCCAAGAGGGGCCAGTGGGGAGGATGAGGAATGCATACTGCGGGGGGGGGGGGCGAGCACCGCCCGCACGGTCCCCCAGCCAGAGGAAGTGAGGAGAGGAAGAGGCGAGCTGTCCGTACGAGCAGAGAGCTCAGCTGTAAGAGCTTTCATTTGAATTTCCTGTGTTCCCGGGGCTCCCTGTCACATAGCACCACCTCTTGGCCCAGCGCCTTTGATAGACAGAACCCGGTCCAATGCGGGACATATGACGTCATCAAAGGCGCCGGGCCAAGAGGTGGGGCTATGTGACGGAGAGCCCCGGGAACACAGGAAATTCAAATGAAAGCTCTTACAGCTGAGCTCTCTGCTCCTACGGACAGCTCGCCTCTTCCTCTTCTCACTTCCCCTGGCTGGGGGACCGTGCGGGCGGTGCTCGCCCCCCTACTCTGAGGCAGACCCACGCTCACCAACATCCATTTGAGGGCTGCAGTATGCATTCCTCATCCTCCCCGGTAGTTCCGCCACTGGCTCGCCTCTTTCTCTGCACAGGTGAGGCTGCATTGTGCATGGGTCACGCTACATTGGGCACAGGTGAGGCTGCATTGGGCACAGGTGAGGCAATATTGGGCACAGGTGAGGCTGCATTGGGCACAGGTGAGGCAGTATTGGGCACAGGTGAGGCAGTATTGGGCACAGGTGAGGCTGCATTGGGCACAGGTGGGCACAGGTGAGGCAGTATTGGGCACAGGTGAGGCTGCATTGGGCACAGGTGAGGCTGTATTGGGCACGGGTCACGCTGCATTGTGCACAAGTGAGGCTGCATTGGGCACAGGTGAGGCTGTATTTGGCACAGGTGAGGCTGTATTGGGCACGGGTCACGCTGCATTGGGCACAGGTGAGGCTGCATTGGGCACAGGTGAGGCAGTATTGGGCACAGGTGAGGCTGCATTGGGCACAGGTGGGCACAGGTGAGGCTGTATTGGGCACGGGCAGGCCACGCTGCATTGGGAACAGGCAGGCCACATTGGGCACAGGTGATTCTGCATTGGGCACTGGACACGCTGCATTGGGCACAGGCAGGTAACTCTGCATTGGGCACAGGTGAGGCTGCATTGGGCACAGGTGGGCACAGGTGAGGCAGTATTGGGCACAGGTGAGGCTGCATTGGGCACAGGTGAGGCTGTATTGGGCACGGGTCACGCTGCATTGGGCACAAGTGAGGCTGCATTGGGCACAGGTGAGGCTGTATTTGGCACAGGTGAGGCTGTATTGGGCACGGGTCACGCTGCATTGGGCACAGGTGAGGCTGCATTGGGCACAGGTGAGGCTGAATTGGGCACAGGTGGGCACAGGTGAGGCTGTATTGGGCACGGGCAGGCCACGCTGCATTGGGAACAGGCAGGCCACATTGGGCACAGGTGATTCTGCATTGGGCACTGGACACGCTGCATTGGGCACAGGCAGGTAACTCTGCATTGGGCACAGGCAGGTCACGCTGCATTGGGCACAGGTGAGGCTGCATTGGGCACAGGTGGGCAAGGTGAGGCAGTATTGGGCATGGGCAGGCCACGCTGCATTGGGCACAGGTGAGGCTGCATTGGGCACTGGACATGCTGCATTGGGCACAGGCAGGTTATGCTGCATTGGGCACAGGTGAGGCTGCATTGGGCACAGATGAGGCTGCATTGGGCACTGGACACGCTGCATTAGGCACAAGTGGGCACAGGTGAGGCAGTATTGGGCACAGGTGGGGCTGTATTGGGCACGGGCAGACCACGCTGCATTGGGAACACACAGGCCACATTGGGCACTGGCATAGTTGCCAATAGTCCTGAATTTCCCAGGACATTCCGGGGATTTAGACCCTTTTCCCGATTTTAGTGTATCCCGGGAAATGTCCCGGGAAGTCCCTTTTTCCACTATTTTTTTTTCGGTAGTGGTCCGCGGCCGGCTGCCATTTTCTAGAAGACCAGAACGTCCATGCACTGTGTGTTTGAGCGAGCTCAGCAATGAGCAGCGGTGAGTGTCCTGTGATTGGCCGAGCAGGTCATGTGCAGGACAGACGGAGGACATGATTCGCCTGGAGGAGCGGGTCACATGTGGATACAGGGCTGGACTATGTCTGTGAGTAATCGCGCCAGCCCTGCATGCTCCTGTGCGTCTCTGTCATCTGCTCTGTCAGCCTCCCCCTCTCCTCTCTGTCAGCTGTCCCCCCTCCTCTCTGTCAGCCACCCCCTGTCCTCTCTGTCAGCCGCCCCCCGTCCTCTCTGTCAGCCGCCCCCCGTCCTCTGTCAGCCGCCCCCCTCTCCTCTTTGTCATCCGCCCCCCCTCTCCTCTCTGTCAGCCGCCCCCCCTCTCTGTCAGCCGCCCCCCTCTCCTCTCTGTCAGCCACCCCCCCTCTCCTCTCTGTCAGCTGCCCCCCCTCCTCTCTGTCAGCCGCCCCCCCGTCCTCTGTCAGCCGCCCCCCCTCTCCTCTCTGTCAGCCGCCCGCCCCTCTCTGTTAGCCGCCCCCCCTCTCCACTCTGTCAGCTGCCCCCCTCCTCTCTGTCAGACGCCCCCTCCTCTCCTCTCCTGTCAGAGGGACCCCCACACTTACTTACCCCCTGTCATAGAGGGACCCCTACACTCCACACTGACCTACCCCCTGTCATAGAGGGACCCCTACACTCCACAGTGACCTACCCCCTGTCATAGCGGGACCCCTACACTCCACACTGACCTACCCCCTGTCAGAGGGACCCCCACACTTACCTACCCCCTGTCATAGAGGGACCCCTACACTCCACACTGACTTACCCTCTGTCATAGAGGGACCCCTACACTCCACACTGTGCTACCCCCTGTCGTCCCTCTACACTCCACACTGACCTACCCCCTGTCATAGAGGGACCCCTACACTCCACAATGACCTACCCTCTGTCATGGAGGGACCCCTACACTCCACACTGACCTACCCCCTGTCAGAGGGACCCCCACACTTACCTACCCCCTGTCATAGAGGGACCCCAACACTCCACACTGACCTACCCCGTCATAGAGGGACCCCTACACTCCACACTGACCTATCTCCTGTCATAGAGGGACCCATACACTCCACACTGACCTACCCCCTGTCATAGAGGGACCCCTACACTCCACACTGACCTACCCCCTGTCATAGAGGGACCCCTACACTCCACACTGACCTACCCCCTGTCATAGAGGGACCCCTACACTCCACACTGACCTACCCTCTGTCATAGAGGGACCCCTACACTCCACACTGACCTACCCCCTGTCATAGAGGGACCCATACACTCCACACTGACCTACCCCCTGTCATAGAGGGACCCCTACACTCCACACTGACCTACCCCCTGTCATAGAGGGACCCCTACACTCCACACTGACGTACCCTCAGTCATAGAGGGACCCCTACACTCCACACTGACCTACCCTCTGTCATAGAGGGACCCCTACACTCCACACTGACCTACCCCCTGTCAGAGGGACCCCCACACTGACCTACCCCCTGTCATAGAGGGACCCCTACACTCCACACTGACCTACCCTGTCATAGAGGGACCCCTACACTCCACACTGACCTACCTCCTGTCATAGAGGGACCCCTACACTCCACACTGACCTACCCCCTGTCATAGAGGGATCCCTACACTCCACACTAACCTACCCTCTGTCATAGAGGGACCCCTACACTCCACACTGACCTACCCCCTGTCAGAGGGACCCTCACACTCAACCTACCCCCTATCATAGAGGAACCCCTACACTGCAACACTGCATACTGACCAACATGAGATGTAAGGAGGCACTCTGCTGGGGACACCTGAGATGTAAGGAGGGACTCTATTGGGGACACCTGATGGCATCTGGTGGCAGGCGACATGACAAGTGACATACTCGGGGCTCCCACTGGTTCTGCATTATGGGGAGTCGAACTATTTAATTTTATATTACAATGTAATAATAATGCACTTCAATCACCCTGACAGCATAACAACCATGGTGCCGGGATGATTGAAGCGCTAACACCAGGTGTTTGGAATATCTTTTTTTGCTGATTGTTAAACTTTCTGAAATACACATATTTCTATTGTGGTGTAAGATCTGGGCCTGCTGTCCCTCCATCCCTTTCTCTTTCTTTCTCCCTTTGTTTCTCCTTCCATCTCTTGTTTATCTCAGACTCTAACCACACCCCCTTTGAGTCATGCCCCTTTAAGCCACGCCCACTATTTCACGCAAACCATGCCCACGATCCGGTGCGGTGCGCTATGCGTGACGCATTTTTCTCTTTCCCTCTGCTACACCTACTAATGCATGCCCCGCCCCCTAATTATAAGGTTACTCCACCTACAGCCAAAAAAGTGTCCTGAATTTTTTCTTTACAATGTTGGCAACTATGCACTGGTCACGCTGCATTGGGCACAGATGAGGGTGATTGAAGCGCCAACACCAGCTGTTTAGAGTATCTTTATCTGTTGATTGTTAAACTTTCTGGAATACATATATTGCTATTGTGGTGTAGGATCTGGGCCTGTTGTTCTTTCTTTCTTTACTTCCTTCTTTCCTCCTTTCTTTCCTTCCTTCCTTCCTCCATCCCTCATTCATCTCAGACTCGAACCACACCCCCTTTGAGCGACGCCCACTATTTAATTTAAGCCCCTCCATTTTTTTGTCGGTGGGGGGGGGGGGCATACAACATTTTGCTATGGGGCCCTGCGATTTCTAGTTACGCCCCTGAGTGTTCCTGTTTTATTTAATAAATGTCCTTTCTTATTGAAATGGAATTACACTATGTGGCCTCTTTCCTTGTCAAAAGAAGTTTATTGAGTATACAATGTTATAAAGATAAAGTAAGTTTACAAGGATCTATAAAGTAAGCTCATTGTTTTACAGTAGGGTTTATATAGGTAAATATCATGAAATTTCAAATATTGAACATTGGGTTCACGTAAACCTAAATTAAAGATATATATCATTTCCTTAGTTACTTTTGTAGGTATTTAAATGATTTATACCTACTATACATATTGTTTACAAGTAGAGTGTATATAGGTCAAATAAATTCTGATAATGAGCTTTAATCGTAAGGTGGAGAAAAGGAAAGAGAAAGAAGAAAAAGGGTTGAAAGGTAGAGGTATAGTCCACAAGGTTGTCCCGCTCGTCAGTTTATTATTCTTTTTAGTTCTCTTTGAAGCCTTAGAATGGGTGTCTCTGTAAGTCATTTAATCTGTTACCATGGCAACAGGACAGAGTCATTGAAGTTTGACAGGAACTGTTGTTTTATCCAAGGATGCCAAAGTTTTTCAAATTTTGGAATTTGATTTTGATCGATGGCTACCATCTTAGCATGGGACATTGTATTATTCATTCTGTGAATTGTTTCTGCTAGTACCAATGTAGGAGATTTCCATGCCTTGGCCACTGTTTGTTTTGCAGCCGTTATTAGTTGGATCATAAGTTTGAATTGAGAGAGTGTTAACCATTCCGGTTTTAGATTAAGTAAAGTTAAATATGGATCTGGTTGTATTATTTTTTTAAATATTTTAGATGCAATCACGAAGACTTCCTTCCAGAAGGTTTGGATTACTGTGCACGTCCACCATATGTGTAAATATGTGCCTATTTCTGGGCATCCTCGAAAACAAAGAGCTGAGGTATTAGGTAAATATTTTGCCACTCTAGCGGGTACAAGGTACCAGCGAGTTAGGACTTTATAATTTGTCTCCTGTGCTAAGATGTTGGGTGAAGATGACTTAGATGTGAGCCATATGTTAGACCAGTCCGTGTCTTCTAAAGTTCGTCCCAGGTCCTCCTCCCACCTCTGAACGTAAGAGGGTCTATTAAGATTTGCTACTCCATATAATTGATTATAAAGTGATGAAATTGTACCTTTAGCAAATGGATCTTTTGAACAGATTGATTCAAAAATGGATAATTGGGATAATGGTGTATCCCCCTTTGGGAATGGTGTATAGAAATTTTTGATTTGGAGATATCTAAATATCTCAGAGTTTGGTAGATCATATTTTTCTCTAAGCGATGGGAATGAAAGGAATGATTTAGATGCTATGAAGTCATTTAGTGTCTGAATGCCTGATGTTGTCCAAGCTTTAAAAGAATTTGGGTAGATCCATGCCGGATAAAAGGCCGGATTTCTGATAAAAGAAAGGAGAGGATTGTGTGGAGATTGTAACTGATATTTGGTTTTTAGTTTATCCCAGAGAGATAAGAAGTGTTTAGTTATGGGATTATGAATTTTAAAGCGGTCTTTAGGATCAAGCCATAATAAATTTGATATTAATAGAGGGTCATTTTCTGAAGCCTCTTTAAATACCCATAATGGGATTTCCTGTTTTGCATGGTATTTGGACAGACTGGTCAAATGTGCTGCTCTATAGTAGTTAGTAAAATTAGGGTATCCCAGGCCTCCTTTATTTTTGGGAAGATGTAGTGTGTGTATAGGTATACGTGGTTTAGAAGAGCCCCATATAAACGAAGTTGCTCTTTTTTGTACTATTCTCAAAAAATAGGAAGGAATTGGAATAGGGAGGACTCTGAATAGATAAAGCAATTTGGGTAGAATAGTCATTTTGATTGCATTAATCTTCCCTATCCAGGATAAAGGAAGTTGCGACCATTGTTTTATTAGATTTGTGATCTGTCTTAATACAGGAGGATAATTGGTTGAGAATAAGTCAGAATGAGATGCTGTTAAATGAATTCCAAGATATGGGATTGATTTTTCTGCCCATGTGAATGGGAGTGCAGCCCTAGCCGGGATCAATTCCATGTTTGTGAGTGAAATATTAAGCACTAGGCATTTCTTAGGATTAATCATAAGGCTGGATAGGGCTGCAAATCCATCAAGAGCTGGTATTAAGTTAGGACCAGAGACCTGTGGTGATGATAGAAAAAGTAATATATTGTCTGCAAATATACATAATTTGTGTGTAATACCTCCTACTTCAATGCCAGTTATAGTTTGGTTTGTTCTGATGTATTGGGCCATGGGTTCGAGTATAAGGGCAAATAATAAGGGAGATAATGGGCAACCCTGTCGGGTACCTCTTTCGATATTAAAGGCTTCGGATTTGTATCCAGCATATTTTATATAGGCTTTGGGTTTATTATATAATGCTTTGATCCATGTTAAAAAGTGGGGTCCAAAACCCCATTTTTGTAATGAATATTGCATATATTGCCAGGATACTGTGTCAAATGCCCTCTTAATATCGAGAGATAGAAAACATAAAGGGATTTTCCGTTTTTTAGCAATATGTGCCAATAACACTGTCCTGCGTATATTATCGCCTGCCTGTCTATTTGGCATGAAGCCTACTTGATCTCCATGTATTAATTTTCCTATAATGCTATTGAGGCGTTTTGCTATTATTTTTGCTAATAATTTAATATCGAGGTTTAACAGAGAGATAGGCCGATAATTCACACAGGAAGTATCATCAGAAAGGGGTTTTGGGATCATACAAACAATTGCCATTAGTGTTTCTTGCCGAAAAGAATGTCCATCTAGAAGTTTGTTAAAAGTTTCAGTGAGAATGGGAGAGAGTATTTCTGAGAATGTTTTATAGTATAAAGCCGAGTAGCCGTCTGGGCCTGGTCTTTTGTTAAGTTTTAGGTCTTTTATGGCGTTAGCAACTTCATCTATAGTTATAGGCTTATCCAAACTGCTTTTTTGATTCTGAGATAACTCAGGTAAGGTTATTTTTGAGAAGAAGGATTCAGCCTCTGTAGGATTAAATTCATTGTTTGTCTTGTATAAAGTTGCGAGATGTGAGTGAAATTTATGGACTATTTTAACTGGATTACAAGTGTAAACATTTTTTGATAATTTCAAACGTATTGGTTTGAAAGATTTGTTAGTTGAATTTAATGCCCGAGCCAAATATGTACCTGGTTTGTTTGTATTCATGTAGAAATTGTGTTTGGAGCGTTTGAGGGATTTATCAACTGACTCAGTGAGAAATAGATCGTATTCCAATCTAGATTTTTCCAGATGAGATTTTGTACTCTGAGATGGATTATCTTGAAATGATATGTAGGCTGCATTAAAATTGAGTTCTAGTTTTTTTGCTAGATTTTTGCGTTCCCGTTTAAATAGTGCCATTTGTCTTTGTATTGTACCACGCAAGACAGGCTTATGAGCTTCCCACAGTGTTATTGGGGAGATGTCTGTTGTATTATTAATTGATATGTATTCCTTTAAAGCTTGTTCAATGGCCATCTGATGTAGTGGGTGTTTGAGCATTATGTCCGGTAAGTACCACGTTGGGTCATGCGCTTTTGGTATGGCTGAGGCTATAGTAGTGTATACTGCATTATGGTCAGACCACGGAATCGGAATTATATCTGATGCAATAATTTCTGGTATCATTCCTATTGTTAGAAAATATGATCTATTCTGGTGAAGGTTTGATGAGGGTGCGAGAAATAAGTGAATTTCTTTTTCATTGGGTTACTTTCTCTGCACGAATCTACCAGATTGTATTTGGAAAGAAGTTGAGAAAAAGGTAATCTAGAGGTTATTTTGGATGGTGTAAAAGATGATTTATCTAGAAATGGGAGGAGGACCTGGTTCGAATCCCCACACACTATCACTGTTCCTATTTTGTGTGTATTAATCACTTGTAATATATGTGAGAGGAATGGTGTAGGTTGTTTGTTAGGAGCGTAGTAGGAAATCACCGTGATTGCTGTATCCATTATATAACCCATGAGTATCAGGTATCTACCTTCTGGGTCTTTAATTTCTGATGATAAGGTGAATGGTGTGGATCGGTGAAATGAAATTAGAGTTCCCCTTTGCTTGGTACAGGCAGAAGCCGTGTAAATTTGTTGATAAAAAGGAGAAATATATTTTGGAGTAGAATCTTTGGTGAAGTGTGTTTCTTGGAGGCATACTATGTGAGCCTTCTTGTTATGGAAAGTACGGAAGGCTTTGGTCCTTTTTTGAGGGACATTTATTCCTTGAACATTCAGGGAAAGTATATTCAGTGGTGCCATGGCAACAGATCAAATAGTTTTGACTTACTTTTTGTTATGCAGAGCTGACTGCGCAGATCAACCTGTGTGGACTGAAGAGATGAATAGATAGAAAAGAAACCAGTGAATTCTGGAGTAAAGAGTAAACAAAAAACATATGAGATTAGATGATACATTGTATAAATTATTTTTTGCAAGTAATCACAATTTACCCGTGAAAGTGAATAAATATCTCTCTCAGGGGAATAAGTGCCTTCGTCACACTCCCACATAATATGGTTGGGAGAATGAGGAGGGCTAATGGGGGTACACGGATCTTCCGCTTACAGGAGAGAAGTGCTATGTCAAAAGACATCAAAATGATGATTCATTAATTGGAGTGCAGAATATAGTTTTTGTTGAAATTATTTATTCCAGGGTGGTTGTATATGGTTAGTCTTGCCCTAGGCTAAATAATTCAGTTAGAAAGGTACTGTTAATAACTTTGGTATTGATGAAGATAGTTTGAATTATTTTGGGATTTTAACCCTTTTAGAGTAAACAATTACATATTTTATTCATATGTAACTGTTTAGATATGTTAACTCATAAAATTGAGGTTGTATTGCTTCAGATTAGAATAAACAAAAACATAATTCTAGGAACTAGTTAGGTAATAATATATTTGTTTTAAGAAAAGAAAGAAAAAGCTTCCATTACTTCTGGATTATTGAACATATTTGTCCTAAAAAGTAATAAATCTATTGTTATTACCTGATAATATATAACTGAACAAGAATGTCCTTATTTCACTTATATATTCTAAGGCTATATGAATCAGAAGTAATAAGAAATATAACTGGAATGTAACATGATCCCACACAGTGTGTGACTATCAGAATGCAGTTACATTCAGTTATAAATACAGGTTTTTTTATAGAGAACCATCTCTTAGTATAATAAATGAAGAGATATCAGGAATTAGGATGTCAGTCCATTGAATCTTCTTGGTCCATGGATGATGTGGCATAACGGCCTCTTTTGTGAGAATGATGATTTCCATTTTGTTCTGAAATTTTCTGAGTGCTGCCTGAAGGTGAAGATGATGCCATTCTTCTGCGTGTGGGAGAGTTGCTGCTTGTGGGTTCTGTCAGATTTAATTTTAAAAGGGTTTGTTGTAGTTCATCTGCTGATCTGCTTCTGTAAATTGTACCTTGGTAGTTAAATCTGACTGAAAAGGGGAAGCCCCATTGATACATAATGTTGTGGCGTTGCAGTTCCATTAGTTGGGGTTTCATGGATCGTCTTTTAGTAATAGTAAGTTGGGATAGGTCAGCAAAAATTTGATAATTGTGTCCTTGAAAATTAAGTTCCTTTTTTTCTCTTGCAGTAATTAGTATTTGTTCTTTCGTTCTGTAATAATGAAATTTTGTGATTATATCACGTGGGGGTCCATCTTTCTTTTTGGCTGTGAGGGCTCAGTGTACTCTGTCCAGTTCTAAACGTTCAATAGGGATATCTGGCTTTAGTTCTTGTAATAGAGCAGTAATAGTAGATTGCAGGTCTGTCACAGTTTCAGGTATTCCCCTTATGCGCAAGTTTGAACGTCTGGCTCTATTTTCGTAATCTTC
Organism: Aquarana catesbeiana; assembly: GCF_042186555.1. NCBI lineage: Eukaryota > Metazoa > Chordata > Amphibia > Anura > Ranidae > Aquarana > Aquarana catesbeiana. The sequence goes on along the minus strand of NC_133328.1, from coordinate 369,880,146 downwards.
GAGCTTAGTTTGAAGTATTAAATTCTCTTCTTTTAATTGTTCCAATTCTGTTATATTTACTTGGGTTGTAATTTCAATTTTATCCATTTTTATTTCTAGGGCTGCGGTGCGGTTTCCCAGCTCTCTTATTTCTTTAGTTAGGCTTTTTGTTATTTGGTCTGAGGTTTGTTTTAAAGCCTTATGAAGCATCTTTTCAAATTGTAATAATATTACTGGGGATGCTGAGGAGGCTTGTGGAGAGGTTTGTGAGAGGATTTGTTCTGTATCTGACTCAAATGGAGAGTCTTGCTGTGACATTTTCTGTCTGTGAGAGTGCCCTGATGCTGTATCTTGTGAGGTGACTGGAGCTGCTTTAGTTGCAGTGAGTGCCTGTGAGCTCTTTGTGAGGTGATTTTTATTTCTGCCACGGTTTCCTCCCAGTACCATATTTCCTGCCCAAACTTTCACAGTTTGTTCCCTGGGGCAAAAAGGTTCAAATGGATACCTTTTGAGCCCGCTTTGTCCTTCTCTTCTCTCCTCAGCGGTGCGGAGCTCTAACAATGCATGTCTGCTCCGCTAGGCTCCGCCCATCTCCCTCCTCTTTCTTCTTCTTCCTATAAATTATACCACACGGGAGAGACCTTTTGATCCAGCCCCTGGTCATTTCTGCTTTGGAGGGTTCTCACTAGAAGCATTGCTGTGAAGGACCATAGGGGTCTATATCCCTAACTGGTAGCTGTATATGCTGATGCTGGTTCCCCTTGGTGTATTACACCACAAGCTCTACTGACTCATTAGGCGTATGCCTATTTGGGTTCAATTTTTCCGGTAAGCCTTGTACCTATTGGTGGTGGCTCATCTACTGGCAAATTGTGTCTGTACAAACTTTATACTTCAAGTCACCGTGTCACTATGCACATTGTTTTATGGACTTTGAATTATTCACGTTTGGGAGTTTTTGTTTTATTTGTTTCACATGATTATTTTTAGAACTATATTGAATGTCAGGTATCTCATGATTTTTCATCAAATTATATGAGTATTGTTTGACTTTCTGATATAGTGTATAGACATTTTTTGTACACATTTATGCACTTTTCCCGTTATAGGGTTTCACTTTATTGAGCATTTATTTCAATATTTATCGTGGTTTATTCTATAGATATTATATTAGCACTGCACTTTTTTATAGACATAGTTTTTCACTGTGCTCCTACTAGGCAAACTAAGCAGCCGCCTAGGGCGCACTGCCGGCCTAGGGCGCAGCCACGGGCACTGGTCTGCCGATGTTCCCCACCAGGGTCGCCATCAGGAGAAGCGGCTGTCAAAGAAAGCCTCCATGAAGTTCTCCAGCAGGCTCGCCTCCCTCAGGTCCTGATTGGTGGTTCTCGCCGAGATCACGCGGGTCCTGCTGGCTCGTTCTTGGGCATGGAAGCCTGGTAGTTCAGTTGTGAAGCTGGGACTGGGGGCTGCTCATAACGCTCCTCCTCAGGTCCCTAGGGCCCCCTTGGCCCCTCCGTTCTGTCCTGACCTGCACCACAAGGCTCCGGCAAGCTCCATCTTTATCATCACAGGCACAGCAGGTACAACAGAGTATCTGGACCGATGCCACGGGCTTGTATGTGCACGTGACCTGACTGATAATCCCAGCACCGATCCCGGCTACAGATCCTGAGCTCCAGCAAACAGCACCCGGCACTTGGAAGTAGCAGTTCTCACTATGTCTGTCCCAGACTGCCCAACTGCCACTCATAGCCAGTCCTGCTCTGCAGAAGGAGCCCCCTGCTCTCTGTTCGCTTCACATCCCCGCTCATCGGACCCCTCCATCCCCCATCCGTACGTCCACTCCGCTCCTCTGTATACCTTCACTGTTCCGTCGGGACCAACAACTCTGACCAGCTGAACCCCCAACACACTCAGCCTATCTATATACTACCCTAGCTCATCCGTATACTACCTTAGCCCGTCTGTATACTACCCTAGCTCGTTTGTATACCACCCTAGGTCGTCCATATACTACCCTAGCTCGTCTGTATACTACCCTAGCTCGTCCGCATACTACCTTAGCCCGTCCGTATACTACCCTAGCTCGTCTGTATACTAAATGGCAAATAGACAGTGCCTGCTCCTTCTATGTACTAATTACTCTTTGGACTATACACGTGATAAACTTTTAAATCTATAACCTTGGATGTATACATAACACAGTGAATTTGCATTGCTTACATACATGCATGCTTATATATACCAAAATATAGTTAATGATACATTGTATTGTGTAAAGTGACAAAGATCAAGGTGCATTCATAAATGGATATAAAGCGATGATAATTAAAGTGCATAAAGTGTTATATCTTAAGTGTTATATCATACAAGCCCACTGCTTGTATGGTGTGTGGATACACCTGAGATACTGCTACAAGGTAATCCATCTGGAGGAATACCTGGAGGAATAGACAGTTCATTTTGTGAAGCGAAGATCCTTGTCTGAAGTCATTCTGATGATCTCATCTTCATATTGTACCATCGAAGTGACTGGGCCATACATATGGACTTAAAATAAAAGGAATAAAGGACACAGAGCAAGACGTCAAAACGGTGAGCTGTATCAGCCCCCCCCAAAATTAAAGGGGAAGTCTATTCAGAGCTAGACCGGTTTTTGTTTCCTTGACTGTTGTCACCCTCATATCTACCAGTCTGTGATCCAAAAAATACGTATATGATAAGCGCACAATAACTGTTTCTTTGCAAAGCCTTCCATGAATGAACTTTTTCTCTCCTGTGCCTCCTGCCCCCCCCCCCCCCCTTTTTTTCACCTCATTTTTGGCTATTTTTAATGCCTTAATTCATATCTTTTCTGGTTAAATGAAGCCTTTAATTACCAAACACACCTTTTTGAGTAGATTCGTATCGTATGCATGGGACTGATGTGAGCTGTGTATGGCTGGTTATGGTGGACACCGGTGTCTCATTAAGACTTTCTTTGTCTTAATTTTAACTATTTGTGTTGGAGGCGGGTATTTATATACATATTTTTCTACATAATTAATATATGGTGGATATTAAATAAAGATTATTAGTCCCTAAACCGGTGTATCCTCTTTTAAGAATATCTTTGGGAACCTTTCCCGTTTTTTGTGCATAAAGTGTTATAAGTGCAATAAAGTCCTTACGAGTGCAGAATAGAAGGTGCTGCAGTGCTTCATGTGTCCATAGCAGAGGTGGGGGACTCGAGTCACATGACTTGACTCGAGTCGGACTCAAGTCACCTGTTTGAGGACTTGCGACTTGCTTGACCAAATTAAATAAATGACTGACTTTGACTTGTCACTAATGACTTGCGACTTGACTTTGACTTGGGCTATTTGACTTTCAATAACTTGGCACCACCAGTGCTGTGTCTTGGCCTAGGCTAAAGCTGCCCCCCCCCACAAAAAAAATCTCCCCCCGAGTCCCGGCTTATGCCCGCACAAATACAGCTTGCTAACATTGTGGGCGGGGATCGGATAGGTGTCCGCGAGCGGCGCTTGCAGTGTTTGCAGCCGCCGCAGACTTCTTTTTTTATTTGATGATGACTGCACTGCAGTCTCTCCTCCTAGGCTGTACAGGTCTCTGTTTCCTTCCGATCTCTGAGGGAGGGGCTGGGCTTCTGTGCAAGTGTGCAGAGCCAGCAGCGTGAGTCGCGGGCCTCACGGTGGGGGAGGAAGAAGAAGGAACTGGAAATTGCCCAAGGAGCCGAGCCGACTGACTGAATCTGAGTGGAGTCCAGTCCAGCAGCCATAGAGTAAGTCATGGCAGTGTGGACTCTTGTATTATTATTCTTCTACTGAGGGGGCACTGGAGCAGGGACAGTCAGACGACTCAGGGAGGAACTGGTCTGGGAATGGGGGTCAGTGCAGTGATCGTCGCAGCACAGAGCCGAGGAGGAGGAAACAGATTTGCAGAAGCTGCAGGTTTGTTTGATGCAGTGCCAAGCAAATGCTTCCCTGAAAACTTCCCTGCAAACTTTGCAGGGAAGCATTAGCTTTGCTTGGCACTGCATCAAACAGACATGCAGCTTCGGCAAATCTGCACTAGTGATGTAGCAGCTAGCAGGGCCCTGGCCTGTACTGATGATTGCAGGATGCAGATATGATTGCAGATGCAATCATCAATATCATTGCACATGCTAAAACACCTAGGTAGGTACCCAAACCTTCTTTCCTTGTTTTCTCCAACTCCTCGGCTCTGTGCTTTTTCTCCTGCGCTGCGACGGCCACTGCACTGACCCCCAGTCCCAGACCAGTTCCTCCCTGAGCCCTTCACTAATTAACTATTACTTGTGCCAAGTACAAAGTGCTCAACGTGAATATTACATAAAAATCATATTGCAATTAAGTGCTCCATGCGTACTACACACTCATTAAACAGTCCACATCCAGTGAAAGTTCATGTACTGCAAAGTGCTCCATGCATGCTGAAATCAATGCAAACTTTAGCACTGGTCACTGTATTGGTGTCACTGGTGCCCAAAAAGTGTCACTATGAGTCACTAATGTAATGTAATATTCTAATCTGGAATGATAAACGTGTCACTGTTTTAAACAAGGTTAGGTTAGGACCGTATATAATACATTAAAAATAGTTCTGTAAGAACTAAGCAACACCTTATTTTCTGGCAGTGCCCGTCCCGACAGCAAACTCTGGATCTGCCCCTGACAGACCAACGCACAAGGCAGCTATAATGGAGGGAGCGATTCCAAAAATAATTAAATTTGGATTTAAGGATTATGTTTTAGATGTTGGTGAAAATAAGAGAACGGCGATATGCAAGGTCTGCAACTCAAAAATAAGAGACACGTCCACCATAACATCCAACTTCATCCGTCACTACAAAACCCACAAAGAAAAGTAGGTACAGTAACGTCACGTGTATGTATATATATATATATATATATATATATATATATATGCAAATTAGGCCTACATCCCACTTTAGGTGGGAGCAGAGTGTATTGTTGTTCAAATCAATAAATCACCTAGCTAACTTTTTTTTCTATCTCTCTTCTGTTTACTCTATAGATATAAAGAGTACATTCATACCAAAGGGACTTTTGATGCTAGCCAGCCTCAAATCTCACAATTCATCGCACAGGGGACTGTGCAGCTATACCACTGCAACCACCAGCAGCAGAAGGCAATTACAAACTCAATCCTGTCAGACCTCATTATAAACTGTAACATGCCACTGTCCATCATTGAACATCAAAGCTTTCGTCGCTTTTTTGTCAATAGTAGACAACAAGTACTCTCCAGTAAGTAGAAGAACAATTACTGGCAAGCTTGACAATCTGGTGGCAGATAGGAAAATGAAGCTGAAAAATGAACTCGAAGTGGTAGATCATCTGTCAGTGACTGTAGATATATGGTCAGACCGCAGGATGAGAGGCTTTCTTGGAGTCACAGTGCACTGGATCAACATTGAGGATGACCGTCTTCAGTTAAAATCACAGTTGCTTGCGTGCAACCGCTTCAAAGGTCCCCATACAGGGGAAAGAATTAGTGAGGAATTTGAGCATATACCCTGTTTCCCCGAAAATAAGACCTAGCGTGATTGTCGATGATGGCTGCAATATAAGCTCTACCCCCCAAATAAGCCCTAGTTAAAGTCCTTTAGGTCTTATTTTCAGGGTAGGGCTTATTTTCGGGGAAACAGGGTAGGGCTTATTTGGGGGGTAGGGCTTATATTGCAGCTATCACCGACAATCACACTAGGTCTTATTTTTGGGGAAACAGGGTATGTGAAGAGTACAAGATTAAAAAAAAGGTAGACCACATCATCTGTGACAACGCCGCAAACATGAAAAAAGCATTTACTACATGTTTTCCAGGACAGCTAGATGAAGACGATGACCTTGATGATTCAGACATTTGGAATGACCTGTCAGTGGAAGAACAGGAGATGTTTGACAATTATTTGACTGCAAAAACCCAGACTAGACTTCAATGTTTTGCACACACGCCTCAATTGGTAATAGGTGATGGACTTAAAGAGACTAAATTAGTCAATGCAGCTCTCACCAAAGCTTCCAGGTTGAGCTCCTTGTTACACACAAGCACCTCTTTCAAGGAAAAATTTGAGGAGGAGTTTGGACAGCGTGGAATCCCTGCCTCTGTTACCACACGCTGGAATTCCACACTGAGGCAATTGAAATCAGTGGTCAGCTGAAACTGACTAGAATGCTTGAAGATGGGGGACACAAAGAGACTGTATTCACAGCTGGAGAGTGGAATCAGATTAAGGAACTTGTGGATGTCCTTCACCCTTTTGGAGAAGCCACAGAACTCTCACAGGGAGAAAAACTTGTGACAATAAGTGCTGTTGTACCCTATATCCTTTCTCTGAATCACCACTTGGAAAATCATAAAGAGAGCGTGCGCTACCTTGGTGGCTTGATCCGTAGCCTGCAAGAATCACTCCAAAGACGATTCAAAGGGATCTTTGTCAATGTCAGGATGGCAGATGAACAGAATGATGTAGCAACCTTACCCTTCTCTGACCCTCTATACCTAAAAGCTGCTCTGCTGGATCCTTTATTTGGCACCATGTGGTTGACCCATGATGTTTTGGCTCCCGAAAATGTCAAGGAGGCTGTGTCTGCGATGAAAAAAAATATGTTATGTTTTTGGTAATAACTCGTTTGCAGTAATAACACCTGAGTGCATTGAGTCACTGTTTTATGCTTGTGTTTTTCAAACTTGATTCTCAAAGAGGACTGCAAGCCCACCCCAACAACCACCGATGAAGACGAGCAAATGCCAGTGGCAGAGTCAGAGAGTCAATCTGGGCTGTTCACAGCATACCGCAAAAAAAAAAAGAGGAGAGATTCATGTTCCAGTCCCCAAATTCAGCTGAACCAGTATTTACACATTTGTGATGGACAGAGCTGCCTTCAGTTTTGGGCCATGAACAGGCACATGCTCCCCTCTTTGTTCAAGGTAGCGGTAAGAGTTATGTCAGTCCCTGCATCAAGCGCACCAGTTGAACATCTGTTCAGCCATGGTGGGGTGATAATACGACCCCATCGCTCACAACTGAGCGAGAAAGTACTTTCCAATTTAATTTTTTGCAAATGCGATGCATTTTAAGTGGCTATTCTAATAACTAAGCTCAAAGTTTGAACTTGACACAATGCCAATATCTGGACACTTGAATGGTGACAAGAATACTATTATTCTCATCACCATTCAAGTGTCCAGATATTGGTATTGTGTCAAGTTCAAACTTTGAGCTTAGTTATTTTCCCCCTCAGCAAGGACTACATTTTTTCAGGCTTGTTGGCCATTTAATTGCTGAGTGTTCTGCTCCTTGTCTGCTGTTTGGGCATTCAAAGTGTTTCTTTAATATGCCAAGAAAAAAGCACTAAGCAGTTTTGTTAATGTTGAAAATAAAACAAAACCTTTCCTGAAAACTGACTTTTAACTCATTTAAAGGATGGAAATGGGGTAGATCAGTATTTTGACTTAATTTGTGACTTGATCAAAATAAATGACTTGACTTGACTTGCTTGACTTCTAGCAGGGACTAGACTTGACTTGCTTGCTTTTCGCCACAGTAACTTAGGACTTGCTTGTGACTTGAAGGTTAAGACTTGAGACTTGCTTGTGACTTGCACATGTGTGACTTACTCCCATCACTGCATAGCAGCTCACGCCTTCTGGAGTCTGCAATGCCTATGATGGACGTCCCACTGGTCCAATGGTGGGACCACGGACGTGTGACATCCATCATAGGCGCTGCAGGCTCCAGAAGGTAGGAATTACAATGTGACCACCGCGCCACATCAATCCCCGCTTGGGCAGGCGGCTCTCCTCCTCTCCTCTGGCTGCCTCACACACCACGGCTGAGCTGAGCTGAGCTGCTGCTGCTGCAGGACACATGAAGTCTGTCTCCTGGTCAGGTAGGTCAGTGTGTGTATGTCAGGTAGGTAGGTCAGTGTATGTCAGGTAGGTAGGTCAGTGTATGTGTCAGGTAGGTCTGTGTATGTCAGGTAGGTCAGTGTATGTCAGGTAGGTAGGTCAATGTATGTATGTCAGGTAGGTCAGTGTATGTCAGTGTGTGTATGTCAGGTAGGTCAGTGTATGTCAGGTAGGTCAGTGTGTGTATGTCAGGTAGGTGAGTTTAGTGGTCAGCATTGATGGGCACTGGTAAGCCAGGCAGCAACCAGCAAGTGAGCTTACCCCCCACCACACAACCACACAACCCCGCTGCCCAGCCCAAAAACCCTGCACCACTACTGCCCCAACCCCCCCCCCCGTGCCGGCCTTGGACTTCGGGCTGAAGTCCCTGGTCTTTTTGCCACCTAGCAACTCCCCTGGTGCCAACCCCCCCCAAAGTGAAATTTACTGGCAGGATGCCGAAATTTACAAATGGCACCAATTTATTTCGGGGGGGGGAAGATGAAATTTACTGACAGAACCACACTTTTTACTGACACTGAAAAAAAGTACATGAAATTACAGTTTTCGGTGCCAAACAGTGTAAATATCACTATTTAAACTATAAACATATAGCTAGTGCTATTAGCAATGTGTTTACGTTAAACAAAAGTAAAAAAACATATTTCTCCATTGACATGAAGGTCTGGTTACTATAACCCAGCCAGCACAGAGTTCCCCCTTACATCAGAGTCTGCAGGATTCCCCCTTACAGTGAAAGGGAACTCTTATGTAAAGGGGAACGCTGCAGATCATGATCTAAGGGGGAACTCTGATGTAGAGGGGGACTCTGGTGACCAGAGACCACCTTATATCAGAGTCCACTGCTTTCTCTTTACATCATCACACTTACATCAGGGTCCGTAGACTGAGTTCCCCCTTGCACTGTAAGGGGTAATCCTGCAGACTCTGATGTAAAGGGGAACGCCAGAAATGATGTGGGGGTCACTGTGGTGACCAGTGACAACCTTCTGTAGAGTAAATACACTAAGGTAAGGGGAGGTCACTAATATAGGGGGGACCTTTATATCAGTGCCCCTTACATTATTCTATTCACTTCCCCCTTACATCAGCAACCCCCCTCCCCTCCTCAGACTGGCCTGGCAATGATGTCACTGACCTCCTCTCAGGTGCATCGTGCAGGGCTCAGTCTGATGGCTCCAGCTTGGTGGCTCTGGTTTTATCCTATAGTCTCCTCTTCATAGTCCACACATGTTTGACTTCTCCCATGACCCCCATCCCAGCGGCGCTCCCACTCTTGACTCCTCTCCAGATTCCCCCTCAGAGACTGTAGACATGATACAGGAGATGGTTAGAGGCTGTAGACATGATACAGGAGATGGTCAGAGGCTCCAGACATGATACAGGAGATGGTCAGAGGCTGCGGACATGATACAAGAGATGGTCAGAGGCTGCAGGCATGATACAGGAGATGGTCAGAGGTGCGGACATGATAGAGGAGATGGTCAGAGGCTGCGGACATGATACAGGAGATGGTCAGAGGCTGCAGACTGTCAGGGCACTGACAGCAAGAAAAGGTCTTTAGGACCCAGCATCTGTCAAGGCACCAACAGCAGGAGGGGCTCTAGGACCCAGTGTCCCCAGCAGCACAGCACATGGCCCTTTATAAGGAAGTGTATCAGTGCTTGAAGTTGCTGACTAATCTCAGCTTGTTACCTGTGCTCCTGTGATTCCTTGCTTCTGTGTTCCCAGTTTCTGACCTGGCTTGTTCCCGACCTGTCTGCCTGTCTCCAGTTCCTGACCCTGGCTTGTCTCACGGATACCGTTTGCCTACTTCTCCTGTTTGACCCGGCTTCTACCTGACTATGTCTGCTCTGCTTTAAACCTGGTTCTGATCTCGGCTTGTGATGACTACTCTATTACCTCAGTGACTTTACAGACCTGTCTCACCTCGCAGGCGCCACCTGCCTGCAGACTCTGTTCATCTCATCAGCAGCATTCCCGGGCTTTCTGCAAGCAACTTCACAGGCGACCTGTGCTACTTTGTGCCCGACTCCTTCTGTTTCACCTTCAGGGGGGGTCTGAAACTTAGCTGCAAGGGAAGCCCTCTCTCCATTGGCCTCCAGCACCTGGTACATGATAGTATCAGTCAGCCATTATGTCTGAGGCCGAGACAGAGGTGCTTCTGTGCTGGAAGTGCTGTGTCAACAGATGACAGCCCTAACACAAGCCGTCAAAAACCTGCAAAACGGATACTTCCAGCTCGAGGGACGTCTCCATACCCTCACTACTTCAATGGCTCCAGCCAAACCCGACCCAGCCACAAGCTCCGCCTCCACAACAGCACCCTCTAGTTCAGCTGCTGGTGCTCCACCTGCTGTGTTACTGCCTCTCCCAGAACCCAGAGTCCCCATTCCAGAACGTTTCTCCGGGGACAGACGAAGGTTCAGAGCCTTCAAGAATGCCTGTGAACTTTACTTTGCCCTGCAACCTAGGACTTTTGCACTTGAGACCACCCAAGTGGGGTTTATCCTCTCTCTCCTATCTGATGAACCACAATCCTGGGCTCATAACCTGCTTGAAAAGAGGGATGAGGTGGTAAACTCAGTCACCACATTCTTTGAAGCCATGGCGGTGTTATATGATGACCCGCAGAAAACCGCCACTGCTGAATCAGCTTTTTATTCCCTTGTGCAAGGCAGACGAGCAGTGGAAGACTACGTCGGAGAGTTCCGTAGGTGGGCAGCTGATACAGGTTGGAATGATGCGGTCCTAAGATTCCGATTACACGTAGAGGCCTGTCCGAAACCCTCAAGGATGAGTTAGCCAGGTCTGAGGCTCCCGCTACACTTGAGGCTCTCATTCAAGTTTCTATTCAGTTGGACAGGCACCTGCGGGAGCGGCGCTCCGAGCAATCCCAGAACTTTAGGCCAACTTGGGTACTACCCAAAGTCCTTGCCCCAGCTGTTCCTGGCTCCATTCCTCCAACCTCCAATACATCCTATGAAGAGCCTATGCAGATAGGTCTATCTGACCCTCTTTGAGCCCGGAAGAAAGGGAATGTAGGCGCCAAAACAACCTATGTATCTATTGTGGAGCTGCAGGCCACTTCCTACAGAACTGTCCCATTCGACCATGTAGGTCCAAGCACCTATATCCCTCATACCTCCAGCTATCTGGGACTGTGTCTTCTCACATAATTTTTCCTATCTCTTTGCAGGTGGCTGGAAAGGAGGTCAAATTACGGGCGATCGTTGACTCAGGAGCATGCAGCTGCTTCTTAGATATTAACCTTGCAAAAGACTTACATATTCCTCTCCTTTTCAAGAAAAAAAAAACTGGATATACACCTTGCTGATGGCACTCCACCTAGCTCAGGGCCTGTTACTCAAGAGACTGTCCCCATTCTTGCAACCTCAGACACTGGTCATCAGGAATTACTCCGCTTTGATATTATCAGATCTGCCATTTTCCCAGTCATTCTGGGGATGCCTTGGCTGCAGGCCCACAACCCATTAATCAACTGGTCCAAAGGGGAGGTCAACTTTTCCTCAAGCTACTGTCGCCAACACTGTGGTGATCCCATACAAGTTGACCCCCCCCGCGTGCCTAATCATTCAACCTTCAACAAATACCAGTCAGCTTGTTCCCTCAGCTTACCACGACTTCCTTGACGTCTTCGACAAAAAGAAGGCCGATACCCTGCCTCTGCACTGGCCTTACGACTGCCCCATCGAGTTGCTTACTGGAGCAGAGATTCCTTTTGGACGCATCTTCCTATTATAAGAGGTTTAGTTGGAAGCTCTCAGGCAATATATTGATGAGAACCTGGCCAAGGGTTTCATTCGTCCCTCCTCCTCACCAGCAGGAGAAGGCCTTTTCTTTGTTGAGAAGAAGGACCACTCCCTCTGGTCATGTATTGACTACAGGGAGCTCAACAAGATCAATGTTAAGAACAGGTACCCTCTTCCCCCCATTCCTGAGTTGTTCCAAAGGTTCTGAGCAGCCAGAGTGTTCACTAAGCTAGACTTGAGAGGGGCCTACAACCTGGTCCGCATTAGAGAGGGGACGAATGTAAGACGGCTTCCCGAACCCGCTTCGGTCATTTTGAGTACCTCGTGATGCCCTTTGTGTTATGCATTGCCCCCGCAACGTTTTAACAGCTCGTGAACAATATCTTCAGAGAGTACCTTGACCTGTTTCTGATCGTTTACCTGGATGACATTTTGATCTTTTCAGCCTCACTTGAACTCCACCGGGACCATGTCAAGAAAGTACTAAACACCCTGCAAAGTCATAACTTGTATGCTAAAGCAGAAAAGTGTGAATTCAAGAAGCAGCCCATCCAGTTCTTAGGGCTTATAATCTCCACTGAGGGGATTTCAATGGACCCACAAAAAGTCTCAGCAATCCTTGAATGGCCTGCACCCTCTGATAGAAAGGGAGTTCAAAGATTTGTTTGTTTCGCCAACTTCTACCGGAGGTTTATCAAAGGTTTTTCGACCATTCTCTCCCCAATAACCCAGCTTACTCACCTTCATACCCGTTTCCTCTGGAACCAGGAAGCCCAGGCAGCCTTTGAACGTCTGAAGATCTTGTTTACCTCCACTCCAGTATTGCAACACCCAGACCCAGCACTTCCTTTCGTTCTGGAAGTTGATCTTTCCAAAATAGCTACAGGAGCTGTCCTCGCTCAGCATCTGGGCCCAAAGGCCTTGCTGCACCCAGTAGCCTTCTGCACCAAAAAATTAAGCCAAGCCAAGAAGAATTATGATGTTAGGCGACAGAGAACTCCTGGCAATTAAAGTAGCATTTGAAGAGTGGAGGTATCTGTTGGAGGGCGCTACTCACGCAGTCATGATCTTTACTGACCATAAGAACTTAGAATATTTGAGATCCGCTAAGCGCCTAAGGCCCTGGCAGGCCAGATGGGCCTTATTTTTCTCAAGATTTTACTTCCATTTGACATACAGACCCAGATCTAAGAATGGGAAGGCAGATGCCCTATCCCGGATGTTCCCTGAATCGACTGAACCTGCTCCCCCCAGCACCATTCTCTCTGCCCAGAACTTTTTGTTTATTCTTCCCAGCTTGAGATCGACTATTGAACAGTCCTCTGCATCTTGCCCTGAAACAGAGCATGCTTCTCTAAGGAGACAGGACGGATTACTCTGGCATCAAGATAAGGTCTTCATACCCCAGGAGGCAAGCCTTCCAATTCTCAAAACATTCCATGACCACCAATTAGCTGGCCACTTTGGAGCCTGTAAAACTAGTGAGCTCATCCATCAGTCCTTCTGGTGGCCCAAACTAGATAGAGACTGTAGAGCCTATGTTAGAACCTGCACGGTGTGCATTAGCAGCAAGGGTGACAAGACTAAGCCCTGGGGATAATTGAGATCCTTAAATGTCCCCAACCATCCATGGGAGATGATCTCCATGGACTTTATCGTTAATCTCCCACTCTCTGAAGGATTCACTACCATCCTGGTGGTGGTGAATCACCTGTCAAAGATGGCCCATTTCTTGCCCATGGTAGGCACACCTTCGGCTACAGAGAGAGCTCACATGTTCTTCAGAGAGATCGTGAGACTCCATGGTCTACCCAGCAACATTGTCACTGTTCGTGGGGTACAGTTTACCTCCAGATTCTGGAGGGCTCTTTGTAAAGCCCTGAGTGTGGAACTCTGCCCTTCTTCGGCCTACCACCCCCAGAGTAACGGGCAAACCGAGTGTACAAATCAAACCTTGGAGCAGTACCTACGTTGCTTCTCAGCCTTTTCGCAGGACAATTGGGCTTCTCTGCTTCCACTGGCAAAGTTTGCCTATAACAACTCGCTACACTTTGCTACCAACCAGTCCCTGTTCTGGGCCAACTATGGATTCCACCCTGCCGCTATACCTGAGACTATACCCAAATCAGCAGTTCCTGCTGTACAGGACAGGCTTGCCTTCATACAAAGGAATTACCTATCCCTCCAAGAATGTATACAAAAGGCTCAGTCCAACTATAAGAGGTTCTTTGACAGGAAACAAAGAGGGAATCTCTCCCTTAAAGTAGGTGATGAAGTATATCTATCAACAGCTAACCAACGTTAACCTGCCCTTCAAAGAAGTTGGGGCCGAGATATATATTGGCCCTTTTCCCATTAAGCGTATAATAAATCCAGTGGTCTTCGAGTTATCTCTGCCTGATTCATACAAGATCCATCCAATCTTTTACGTCTCTCTCCTCAAGCGGGCCATTCTGGATCTTTTTCCAGGTAGAGTGGAACCACCTCCACCATCGGTAACTGTTGAAGGGGAAACTGAATAAGAGGTGGAATCTATTTTAGATTGCAGAAAACGAGGTAGGCAGATCCAATACTTAATCAAGTGGAAAGGATATCCACCGAAAGAAAGCTCCTGGGAACCCAAAGCCAATTTACATGCCCCCAGATACCTCCGATAGTTTTGGGTCAAATACCCAGAGAAAATTGGCAGGGCGCTGACAGCAGGAGAAGGTCTTTAGGACCCAGCATCTGTCAAGGCACCAACAGTAGAAGAAGGGCTCTAGGACCCAGTATCCCCAGCAGCACATCACATGGGCCTTTATAGGGAAGTGTATCAGTGCTTGAAGTTGCTGACTGATCTGATCTCAGCTTGTTACCTGTGTTCGTTTGATTCCTTGCTCCTGTGCTCCCAGTTTCTGACCCTGCTTGTTCCCGACTTGTCTGCCTGTCTCCAGTTCCTGACCCCGGCTCATCTCATTGATATACCCATTGCCTGCTTCTCGTGTTTGACCCGGCTTCCACCTGACTATGTCTGCTCTGCTTTAAACCTGGTTCTGATCTTGGTTTGTGATGACTACTCTATTACCTCAGTGACTTTACAGACCTGTCTCACCTCACAGGTGCCACCTGCCTGCAGACTCTATTCATCTCATCAGCAGTATTCCTGGGCTTTCTGCAAGCAACTTCACAGGCGACCTGTGCTACTTTGTGCCAGACTCCTCCTGTCTCACCTTCAGGGGAGTCTGGAACTTAGCTGCAAGGGAAGCCCTCTCTCCATTGGCCTCCAGCACCTGGTATGTGATACGGACATGATACAGGAGATGGTCAGAGGCTGTGGACATGATACAGGAGATGGTCAGAGGCTGCGGACATGATACAAGAGATGGTCAGAGACTGCGGACATGATAAAGGAGATGGTCAGAGACTGCGGACATGATACAGAAGATGGTCAGAGGCTGTGGAAATGGTAGTTTCCTCCTCTGTCCCCCTTCGTATTACCATACTTCTCTACATCAGTGTCGTCCCTCCTGTGCCCCTTTCACTGTGCTGCTGAAGTGCACCATGCAGTCCACCTCCACCGTCAGCCTGCTCTGGGAAGGGATTGTTGGCTGGGACCTGCCCGACTGACTGTCTCTGAGACTGAATCACTAACTCTCTTTCCGCAAACTGTGCATGCGCAGTTCTGATTCGCCGGTCACCACCATTTTTTACTGGTACATATCTGCTGCTACAGATATTTACGGGCATGAGAAAAATGCCCCGTTTTTACGGGCTGCCTGTAAATCTATGGGCAGTTGGCAACACTGGACCAGCTGCACCTGATTCTCTGGGCTTCAGTTTTAGTAAATGGCACCCAATCCCTATTCTCCATATTCAAAAAGCACTTATGTGCCAAGATATAGCAATTACTTTGCCAAATAGAACATCCAAAATGACTTGAAAGTGTAAATAGGGCCAAACTGTTTTTTTTTTCATTTTGGATACAGTAATGGAGTATTTAAACCCCTGTCATTCTGTTTTCGTCATCTGTGTCCTATTAAAAAAGCAACAGCAAAGGGAGAGGTGAAATCAGGCAGTGGATAAACATGGCCCTAATTTCTACTTCAATGGCCTTTAAACAACCCTCTAACATTTCACTATGTTCTGTTTGAGCTTGGTGGAATCTCTAACTCTGCTTTTGCTCAAAAACAAGTTGTTCTTGGTCAAGATTTTATGTGCGACATATAGTACACGCACATTGTATGTCGACTGGTGCAGTGGTCAAACCCAAATTGGTGTTAACATCTGCTGAAGTTTGGAGTAAATTGTTATCTTTGGTTTGGGAACTTGCGGATGCTGACAGAAGGTTTGACATTAGGTGGCTGTTCTTGAGACTGGCTGAAGTTATCGTCAAATGCAGAGAAGCCTAGTTCAGGAACATGTGCTGGCTCCAAAAATAATAGGAGTGTTCCTTCCTGTGTGAGGTCATCTGCAAGAGTACAGATACTAAAGTGATATTAAAGCTTTCTTCTTTGTTTGATTAAAATAACAATCATGTCATATTTACCAGCCCCGATCCTCTTCTTCTGGGGTCCCCCACCGGCACCAGGCCCCTCATCTTTGGCGAGTGCCCCCACGGATAGCCATTTTCCATGGGGGCACCCGTGCATGCTCGCTCCCGAGCCCTGTTGCTGCATCTATTGACACAGACCACCCCCCGCTCGCAGAATTTGACTGACAGCAGCGGGAGCTAATGGCTTCCACTGCTAGTAATCTGCCCAATGAGGAGCAAGACAGCGGCAGGAGCCACTGCACTCGTGCACATCGTGGGATTGGATCGGGCTCAGGTAAGAAAAAGGGAGGGGGGGCTGGGGGGGAGCTGCAGCACAGAAGGTTTTTCACCTTAATGCATAGAAAAACCTTAAAGCTTTAGAACCAGTTTAAATCATAGATGACACACCTCCCCTTCTTGAAATCTCACCCAAGTCCAGGATAAATCCAGTGCTGGTCAAAAATGCTCCATGGTCACCTCTAGAGAAAGTTTGCCAAAGCAGCATGGTATTCTGAAGGACGGGGGGTTCCTCCTGACAGCATACAATAGGGCTGCAATGGAAAACCCAGCATCAAATTGAACATGCATATAGTAGTTACCAACTAGAATATTCACTAACGCAATGTACTTACCTCTCTTGTTGAGTAAGGTATCGAAACCTTTGCGCAGCCCGGTAACTCTCTCTTTATGGATGAAGGGTATTGGCTTTTTTTACCCTGCTTTGGTGAAGGCCCTGTCAGACATGACACAAGCAGCAGCTAGCACATAAAGCACATGTGGTCCAACCTAAACACCCAAACGTTAAATATTAATAATAAATCATTTTAAATAATAATACAATTTTAAATAATAATGAATGTTATTGATTGAAAGTGTTTTGTTTTGTTTTGTTTACAGTCGTTCCTTCCTGCTGTATTTTCTTGACCTTAAAAGAGACAACCCAATGAGGAAAGATTTCCATAAACAATTTTTCACCTCCAGGCTGTGGTCTAGCATGAATTCCCAATAGCTGAATTGAAAGTGATAGTTAAAACAATGTGCACCCAAAAAACACACATCCTCACCCCACATTACGAAAATGCAGCTTCTCAGTCACAAATTCACCCCACTGCAGTGAAGGCCCACTATGACATGACATGTGCAGCATCACGGTTAGTACCTCAAGCGCATGTGGGTCAACCTCCCACCATCACAATAACACTGAAAATGATAAACAAAAGCTAAACTTGAAATATTGCTCCAAAGAAATAACATAGAAGCATATTGTTGCAGAAGGTATATCGGCTGGGTGCACAACCTTCTTTGGTTCACAGCACTATCACAGATCATGTTTCTGTCCATTGTATCCTTGTTTCAGAAACTGTAGGCATCTCATTCCTTGAATAAGGAAATGTAGAAATATGAACATTGAAAAAAAGAGAAGCATGTAACGGCAGATTTGCCTGTGTCAGAGACAAGTGGCACAACCAAGGCCAATGTGTGTGATGGCAGCCAGCATATGTCATTTGACTTCACCCTTGCAGCTTTGTTCCCAGTGTGATGGACTAAAGCTTCCAGATCATGTAAATAACATGGCAGCTATGGCAAATGGATTCACTCTTTGTTGAGCAGGACTGTGCAGGGATGTCACGGCCTGATCTAGGGGGAGCTGGGGTGGGGCTGAACCCCCCAAAAGCTATCCGCCCCCATCCTCTCCCTTTTACCCTGGATGCTGTGCCTGGCTGCGGAACACCTTCTCCCATCCCTCAGAACAGGTCAGAACAGCGAGGATTTCTACTTTGTGGCAATAACAGAAACTTGGTTTGACAGCTCACAAGACTGGCTGGCAAATATCCAGGGGTATTCCTTGTATCTGGGGGAGGGTAGAAGAGGGGGAGGGGTGTGCCTTTATATCAAGAATGATTCACGGGTGGAAGAGAGGGATGACATCGCAAATGGGGCAAGGGGGAGGTGGAATCTGTGTGGGTGGAACTCCAAAGGGAAGAAGCAAGTGGGAAATTGATAGCAGGGATATGTTACAGGCCGCCTAACCTGAAGAAAGAGGAGAATTTGGATCACAGTTAGAAATGGCAGTAAGGCAGAACAATGTCATCAAAATGGGGGACTTCAACAATCCCGATATCGACTGGGCAGAAGGGACATCTCACTACTTAGAGACCCGTAATTTCTTAAATGTCCTATAGGACAACTTCATGTCCCAATTGGTGGATTCCCTGACTAGAAAGAATGCATTGCAAGACCTAATAATTACAAAGGACCCAGATATGGTTGCAGATGTGGAAATGTGGGACAACTTGGGAACTAGCGATCACAGGATGATTACATTCAGCATAAACCATAGGAAAAGGATGCACGAGGGTAGTACAAGAACACAAAATTTCCAACTTTTCTTAACTGTGCTCAATACTACAAGAAAATAAATGGGACCAAATCCTAGAAACACTGATGAAAAATGGGAATGCTTTAGGAACATATTAAATAAAGGTATCACTTAATGCATCCCAATGGGCAATAAATATAGAAGAACAAAAGTTAAACCTGGGTGGCTAAACCATAACGTAAAAAGTCATATTAAAGATTAAAAAATGGCCTTTATAAAGTATAAAGCGGATGGGTCAGTGTCAGTATTCCAACACTACAAAGAATGCAATAAGAAGTGTAAGCACGCAATCAGGGTGGTTAAAAAAGACTATGAGACGCACATAGCAGAGGAGAGTGAAAAAAATCTCAGCAAATGTTTTAAATATATTGACAGTAAAAAAGCGCGGTCAGAGCATAAAGGCCCCTAATGGATAATGAGAGGAAGTTGGTTACAGATGACAAGGAGAAGGCAACTGTACTAAATGCTTTCTTCCCCTCAGTCTGCAGTGTTAGTAACACGACACAGGATATACTCTTGTGGCTAACAGAAGCCGGGGTCCAGAAAAGACTGGAAAAGCGTAATACAAATAAATCACCAGGATCGGATGGCTTACACCCAAGAGTCCTGAAAGAACTCAGTCAGGTTATAGCCAGACAACTAATTTTTTTGCACAGCATACTGACAGGAATGGTACCAGCTAATTGGCGAAGGGCCAATGTGGTACCACTATTCAAAAAAGGACAGAGATATATTCCTGGAAACTACAGGCATGTCAGTCTAACATTGATAGTATGTAGACTATTGGAGGGGATGATAAGGGACTATATCCAAGAACTTGCTGATGAAAACAGTATCATTAGTAGTAATCAGCATGGGTTTACGAAAGGTCTTTCTTGCCAAACCAATCTGTTAACATTCTACGAGGAAGTAAGCTGCCATCTAGATAAAGGGTAGCATTCAGAGAGGAGGAACGCCTCTCCAGGTGAGCAGTCACTGCAGTCTTGATATGCTGGGTGCAAGCCACGGCTTGCTACCAGTGATCAATAGGAAGAAAAAGACGGCTGCACACCAGCAAAAACGATCCAACGTGATTTTATTCCATGAATTGTCAGATGACAGCCAACAAGCCAAACCTGAAGAAGCACTGTGGATAGTGTGAAACGTGTCACCTCCTGGGTCCTGTGGCACTGTCCTGTTGGCTGTCATCTGACAGTTTATGGAATAAAAGCACATTGGATCATTTTTGCTGGTGTGCAGCCTTCTTTTTCTTCCTATAGATAAAGGTAGGCGAGTGGATGTGGTGTATCTGGATTTTGGAAAAGCATTTGATACAGTCTCCCATAGACGCTTAATCTACAAACTGAGGTCTGTTGGCATTGGGTATGTACCTAGATAGAAAACTGGTTACAGGGGCATGTCCAAAGGGTGGTAATAAATAACATGTACTAAGACTGGTCTGGAGTGGTAAGTGGGGTACCCAAGGCTCTGTCCTGGGACCAATTCTGTTTATTGTATTTATAAATGATATAGAGGTTGGTATAATCAGCTTAATCTCAGTGTTTGCTGATGACACAAAGCTAAGCAGGGCAATAACTTCACAGCAGGATATAGAAACTTTACAAGAAGACCTGAATAAAAGAATTGGATGGGCAACTACATGGCAAATGAGGTTTAAAATTGAAAAATTTAAAATAATGCACTTGGGGGCCAAAAATATAAACACAAGTTACTCACTATGAGGAGAACCTCTGGGGGAAACCAGGATGGAGAAAGACCTAGGGGTCCTAGTACATCACAGGCTCAGTAATAGCATACAATGTCAAGCCGCAGCAAGCAAAGCAAGCAGACTATTAGCAATCATTAAAAATTTAATTAACTCCAGAAATAAAATGATAATCCTTCCACTTTAAAAAAACTCTGGTTTGGCTACATCTGGAGTATTCTCTGCAGTTCTGGTCACCAGTCCTCAGGAAGGATGTGCTGGAAATGAAGAGAGTCCAGAAAAGGGCAACAAAACTAATAAGGGGACTGGAGGATATCAATTATTGGTAGGGATGGGTGAACGGTTCGGCCTGAGCATAAGTTCGGGCCGAACTTTGGATGTTCGGATGTTCTGCGAACACCGAACAATATGCAGTGTTCGGGGCAAATTCGAAAGCCGCCGGAACACCGTTAAAGTCTATGAGACAATAACATGAAAAATCAAAAGTGTTCATTTTAAAGGCTTATATGCAATTTATTGTCATAAAAAGTGTTTGGGGGACCCGGGTCCTGACTCAGGAGACATGTATCAATGCAAAAAAAAGTTTTAAAAACGGCCGTTTTTTTCAGGAGCAGTGATTTTAATAATGCTTAAAGTGAAACAATAAAAGTGAAATATTCCTTTAAATTTCGTACCTGGGGGTGTCTATAGTATGCCTGTAAAGTGGCGCATTTTTCCCGTGTTTAGAACAGTCCCTGAACAAAATGACATTTATAAAGGAAAAAAAGTAATTTAAAACTACTCGCCGCTATAATGAATTGTCTATAAGAGAAACCAAAAGTGCTAATTTTAAAGGCTTATATGCATGGTATTGTCATAAAAAGTGTTTGGGGACCTGGAAGGGGGTGGGGTCACCCGGGTACGTCGACGTGTGGCCCTGCCCTCAGTTATATAAGAGCTGTCACCTGTGAGGATGCGTCAGACGGTGGGTGCCTCCCATGGAGGCGGATCAGTGGTAGTTTTTTTTTTTGTTCCGTCGGCGGAGCCATAGAAGAAGATGAATGGACTTCGTGGGATACTTTTATTTTTTAATAAAGGACTTGTCCCAAGTTGTGTCTTGTTTTTTTTTAACATTTTGACACTTTTTTTGTGAAATGGTACGGGTACAATGTATCCGTTATTATTTCAAACAGGGGGGTGGCTGGGATCTGGGGGTCCCCTTGTTAAAGGGGGCTTCCAGATTCCGATAAGCCCCCGCCCGCAGACCCTCACAACCACCGGGCAAGGGTTGTGGGCATGAGGCCCTTGTCCCCATCAACATGGGGACAAGGTGCTTTGAGGGGGTACCCCAAAGCACCCTCCCCATGTTGAGGGCATGTGGCTTGGTACGGTTCAGGAGGGGGGGCACTCTCTCGTCCCCCACGCCATTTTTTAAAAAATTTTGGCACGGGGTTCCCCTTAAAATCCATACCAGACCTGAAGGGTCTGGTATGGATTTTGAGGGGGACCCGTACGCCATTTTAAAAAAATTGGCTCAGGGTTCCCCTTAATATCCATACCAGACCTGAAGGGCCTGGGATGGAATTTGGGGGGACCCCCCCACGCAATTTTTTTTTAAATTTTGGTTCAGGGTTCCCCTTAATATTCATACCAGACCCAAAGGGCATGGTAATGGACTGGGGGAGATCCCATGCCATTTTTTTCAATGACTTTTATCTGTATTGCCGGGACCCGACAATTCATTATAGACGCTAGTAGTTTTAAATTACTTTTTTTCCTTTAGAAATGTAATTTTGTGCAGGGACTGTTCTAAACACGGGAAAAATGTGCCACTTTACACTTTACGTGCATACTATAGACATCCCCCCGTACGAAATTTAAAGGAAGATTTCACTTTTATTGTTTCACTTTAAGCATTATTAAAATCACTGCCTCCAAAAAAAGGCAGTTTTTAAAACTTTTTTTTGCATTGATACATGTCCCCTGGGGCAGGACCCGGGTCCCCAAACACTTTTTATGACAATACCATGCATATAAGCCTTTAAAATTAGCACTTTTGATTTCTCCCATAGACAATTTATTATAGCCGCTAGTAGTTTTAAATGACTTTTTTTCCTTTAGAAATGTCATTTTGTGCAGGGACTGTTCTAAACACGGGAAAAATGCACCACTTTACAGGCATACTATAGACACCCCCCAGGTAGGAAATTTAAAGGAATATTTCACTTTTTTTGTTCCACTTTAAGCATTAATAAAATTACTGCTCCCGAAAAAACGGTTGTTTTTAAATTTTTTTTTTGCATTGATACATGTCCCCTGGGGCAGGACCCAGGTCCCCAAACACAGGTCCCCAAACAAGTTCATGTCCCATAGACTTTAACGGTGTTCGCGTGTTCGAAGGAATTTTTTGCCTGTTCGCATGTTCTGCTGCGAACCGAACCAGGGGGTGTTCGGCTCATCCCTAATTATGAGGAATGACTACAAGCACTAAACTTATTCTCCCTGGAGAAGAGACGCCTGAGAGGAGATATGATAGCGATATACAGATATCTCAATGGTAATCCCAGCGTAGGAAGAAAACTATTCAGTCTCAGGGAATGTAAGAATACATGTGGCCACTCAATGAGTGTGGAGGAGAAGCGGTTTAACCATAAGTTGCATAGGGGGGTTTTCACTGTCAGGGCGATAAGAATGTGGAACTCTCTTCCACAATCGGTGGTGTCAGCGGGATGTACTGATAGTTTTAAAAGACTTTTTGATGTGCATCTTAGTGAACACAATATGCACTGATATGGGAAATGATTATCGACATGAACACACATACACCAAGTACACAGTTTGACTGGATGGACTAGTGTCAGGGCCGGACTGGCCTACCGGGATAGCGGGAAATATCCCGGTAGGCTGCCTGCTCTGAGGCCGCTGTCAGCTAGGAGCTCTGTAACTTTTTTTTTTTTTTTTTTTTAAAGAACAGCTGAGCGAGAAGCGGCTGTGCTGTGATCAGGAGGCGGGGCTGGCTGAGGAAATATGTAGCAGGGAGGGCTGGAGGAGCAAGTGACCATCCTGCAGCAGACAGTGTAACCCCCCTCCCTCTCCAGCCCGCCACATTTAAAAGTGCAGAGGTGCTGGATCGGGGCCGTCAGGAGGGAGATACACTACCAGAAGCCGAGGAGATAGAGGAAGGTATGACCACAGCCACAGCCAAACGAATCCTGCAGCACACAAGAGCTCTGGCTGAATGGAAACAAGATCGTCTGGAGCAGATGTAATGCTGGCTGGCCGGTGTCATCCAGAAATCTATGCCTTCGGGCAGTGTGCAGGTTACTATCAGCCTCCCCTCCCTCCTGTCTGGTTCTGTACTCGTTTTTTTTAGCTTCCTAACCTGCACACTGATAAGATATCTGGGAGACACTGCAGCCAGCATTCTGTGTCCAGTGACGGGTCACACATGGCTATCTGTTAACCATTTCAGCTCAGCTATTTAGCCAGAGCTCTGTGTGTTCTGTACAGTTTGATTTTTTTGGATGATTTACTGTTGATTCAGGCTGGAAGCTTCACAGACTCATTACCTGTTTAAAGTTCTTCACTAATCCTGACCAGTTCACTGTAAGACAATTAGAATTTTGGAAATTGGATGTGTTGCTGTCTTCTGGCACTTAGTTGTACTTTAAAAGGAGGATTATTAACTTGATCTTGAAGAGCTGGTTTAAGTAGAGTGGCGCAGCCCTACTATACGCTTTTACACAGAGTTCAGCCATACATGCATTCCCTGCCCATCTCCTGTACTATGTCTGCAGTAAGGATGAGCTCCGGCGTGTTAGCACAGCCCATGTGCAGAACCCGCCAGGAAGTCGGCGCTGCGCTAATCACAGTGAGCGGCTGCAGAGATCGGGAAATGTCTCACTGCCTGTGATTAGCACAGCACAGTGCCAACTTCCTGGCTGGCTCTGCCCGTGGGCTGTGCAAACACGCCGGAGCTCATCCTTATTCTGCAGTCTCTGACCATCTCCTCTAATGTGTCTGCAATCTCAGACCATCTCCTGTATCATGTCTGCAGTCTCTGACCATCTCCTGTATCATGTCTGCAATCTCTGACCATCTCCTGTATCATGTCTGCAGTCTCTGACCATCTCCTGTATCATGTCTGCAGTCTCTGACCATCTCCTGTATCATGTCTGCAGTCTCTGACCATCTCCTGTATCATGTCTGCAGTCTCTGACCATCTCCTGTATCATGTCTGCAGTCTCTGACCATCTCCTGTATCATGTCTGCAGTCTCTGATCATCTCCTGTATCATGTCTGCAGTCTCTGATCATCTCCTGTATCATGTCTGCAGGCTCTAAACATCTCCTCTAATGTGTCTGCAGTCTCTAAACATCTCCTCTAATGTGTCTGCAGTCTCTGACCATCTCCTCTAATGTGTCTGCAGTCTCTAAACATCTCCTCTAATGTGTCTGCAGTCTCTGACCATCTCCTCTAATGTGTCTGCAGTCTCTGACCATCTCCTCTAATGTGTCTGCAGTCTCTGACCATCTCTTGTATCATGTTCACAGTCTCTGACCATTTCTTGTATCATGTTCACAATCTCTGACCATCTCTTGTATCATGTTCACAATCTCTGACCATCTATTGTAGTGTGTCTTACACACATACAAAAATGACGTTTAAATCCTGCAAGGCTATTTAAAAACACCTGAACATATTAAAAAAATATGGGGATTTGGTCACACTATATGGCAGCCCACTTACTGCGTCAAAGTACCCCTTAATTAGTGGGTCCTACACTAGTAAAAGAATGAAAGGTCCTGCGTCTCAACCATGGGAGATACACTCCTCTTTTATGGGAGATCTGAAGGGACTCCTGCTATGAACTGGTGGACACTAATAAGAGGTAATGGGGGGGTGGAGTTTTCCCATAAAGAGGAGTCTATCTCCAATGGTTGAGACGCAGGATCTTTCATTCTTTTATTAGTGTAGGACCCACTAATTAAGGGGTACTTTGACGCAGTAAGTGGGCTGTCATATAGTGTGACCAAATCCCCATTTTTTTTGAATATGTTCGGGTTTTTTTAAATATCCTTGCAGGATTTAAATGTCATTTTTTGTATGTGTGCGCTGTAATATTTTTACTGTTTGTTGGTCTTATCAGCACCATCTTGAATGTAAACGCATTGTAGGGTGAGCCCCCCCAAGTATGATTTTGTTTTTTTTACACATACAGAACTTGCATTGTGTGTGTGTATAGATAGATAGATAGATCTCTATCATTTTATGCAATAAATGGGCATGTAGCCATTTACTTTCCGGAAAGAGGGAGAGGAAAGGGGGCAAGAAAGGAAATGAGAGAGGGAAAAAAGAGAGAATGCATGGAAAAGAGGGGAAGAGACATAATAAGAGAGAGAACAAGAAAGATGGATAGAGGGAGAGATGGGGAAAAAAACAAGAAATTATGATAGAGAGAAATAAAGGGGAAAGAAAGGAGAACAAAGAGTGGTACATCCTAAAATGTACCATAAGGGGTTTAATACAGTATGAGTGGAAGAGACTCGGGGAGCGCTAAATGTCCGCCGGTTAGGGGTGCAATTTACTTGCCTACCTTGGGTGCTGACAACCCACGCTACGTCCCTGGGGCTGGTATGAAATTATTTCCAGGGCTGGTTTTTATTCCCAGTCCGGCCCTGACTAGTGTCTTTATTTAACTTTACCAACTATGAAGCTATGAAACATAACAGCCAGCTACACACTGTGCAGATTGTGGCTGTGTGTAAGGGAATCTGCGGAGCTACGTGCTCTGAGGGGAAGATGAACTCTGTTGCCTATGCCAAGACTGTGTGCAGTGCAGGGGTGGGAATAGGAGCTCTGTTGAGTGCCCTGCCATCAATGAACCCTGTTCTCTGCCCTGCCAGCAGTGACCCCTGTCCTCTGCCCTGGCAGCAGTGACTCCTGTCCTCTCTCATTCCAGCAGTGACCTCTGCCCTGCCAAAAGTGACTCCTCTCCTCTGCCCTGCCAGCAGTGACCATGGTCCTCCACTCTGCTGAATCCTGTCCTCTGCCCCACTTTCCCCCTGTACACTAATGAGAAAATGTTTAAAATTGAAGCTGTGAATTTGCGAGACAGATTATTACAAAGAGGTTATTCACCAACGTGTTTTTAAAAAAAGCCTACAAAAGAGCTACTAAACAGACAAGACAAAACCTTTTGTTTAAGCAAAAAGCTCCTTTACAATCAGACACCACGAAATCCAATTCATTACAAATCATCACAAATTATACCAAACAACATGAAAGAATCAGAAAAATTGTAGCAAAACATTGGCATTTGTTACAGATAGATCCGACCCTAAGCCCCTTTATATTGGAACATCCATCTATTACATATCATAGGTCAAGACCAATCAAAGACTTCTTCATCCATAGCAAATTCACTGGCAACTTCAGAAAAGATGCCTGTAAACGCCCAGGAACCTTTAGGTGTGGAGGCTGTTTATATTGTCAATATATGAACACTGATACCAACATAAGATTACCCAACAGTGGCGGCTGGTGGTCTTTTTTTTGGGGGGTGGCAAACATTCCACCTCCCTGGCGGCACCTCAACCCCCCAGATACCCCTCCCCGGCCTGCTTACTGTCTTACCCCATCTAGGTGGCAGGTATTGGCCAGCAGGCATCAGCAGCGGGATTGGGCATTGGCAGTGGGCATCAGCAGTGGAATCGGGCAGTGGGCATCTCCTCCATTCCTGCATCTCGGCGGGCCGTGCGTCTGCTCTCCTAGGCATCCAATACGATCGCCTGTCCTTTCAGCCAATCGGGTGACGGTCTCACGACCCACTTCCTGATTGGACGGGAGGAGGATCAGTGCTTCAGTATGTTCAATATTCATTCGCTATTGTAACACACCTGGGTGGGCTTTGGGCGCAGTGCTTGCGCTCCAAGTCCACTCTATTTTGAAGCCTATTAGAGCCTCTGAATCTAATTAGGTACTTTAAAAAAACACCCACCCCCCCATTGGAATCCATGCATCCGGCGTCTGAAAGGGGCCGGGCGCATGGATGGGGGGGCCGCACCCGTGCACCCTTAAGGGACAGGCCTCCCCTGTTAATCAATGGTAGAATTTTCAGATCTCTTCATTTTGCTAGTTGCAAAACGATTGGAATAGTTTATTTGCAATCGTGTCCCTGTGGGTCCTTTTACGTAAGGAAAACGAACTTGTAAACACGTATTAAGTATGAGAACTAATGACCTAGATCTCCCATTGGGGAGGCATGTGAGGGATGTCCATTCAGGTATTTTCCCTAAGATTACATTTTTGGTGTTGGAAAGTGTGCATCTAAGCGGGAGAGGAGGTGACTGGAATAAGACACTGCTCCAGCATGAAATGAGCTGGATAGTGACTCTTGGGGTCACCTCCCCTCTGGGCCTGAATGACATGGTCTGTTATCACCCCTTCCTTGAGGGTTTTGCTTCAGTGGGCTGCGAGAAATAAACTCTTTGGGTATAGATATGTAGCAATACCCCCCTAGGAGCTGCTTAAGTTAGTTCAGTCCGTTACTCTGCCTCTCAACCCTAGTAACAGTCTCAGCCCCTCTGGTACAACTGGCAATAGTGTAAGTGCAATGACCAATGAGAAACACACACGTTATAATAAAACACAGAAATTTTCTTTACTGCAATATTTCTATGGAAGAATAACAGACAGTAACAGTAATCAACTAGAGAGAAATAACTGAGATTAAGAGCAATATAACTCCCAATCCTATATTCAAACTGCTCTCAGGGGATTCCAAACCTGAGAATGTCCCTGAGTGCAGAGGCACACTTAAATGGCAAATAAAGCACAATATGACACTTTAGATCAGATTGGTTACTTTTACTCATGTTGGCTCTATGAATCCAGGCAGGAGGAGAGCAGAGGAACGACTCCCTTTGTGTCAGGCCTCTCTCTTCTGTCCCCTGACACCACAGGCCCAACTTTAAACACTATATTCAAGTCAACGGGTAATGGCTTAACTTCCTAGATAAACTGTCCCACACACCCAGTTCATATACAGAGCCCTGAATATGTGTGTGTGGATCCGTATGGCACTAGTAGCTTCAGTCCTTTTGAAGAAAAGATAAGATTTGGTGTCTTCAGCTAGCCACTTTCGTTGGTGCACTTAAACTCCTGGATAGCAGGGCCAAACAACACAACTGGCCCAGATTATCAAGTGAAACAGGCAGGATCTTCCTCAGCAAGGTGAGAGGACAATGATGTCTGTATACAGTGTCCCTGGGAATAGATGGCCTTATCCTTTATCCCTGTAGCACTACAAGTGTCAGCAAGATGACTACCAGCAATGATGTCTGTATACAGTGTTCAAATAATTACTTCTGTGGTGCAGTGTCCTTGTTACCTGCAGATGGGCAAAAAGCCCTCTCACCAAATCCTGTGGTCAAGGCCCAAACGAAACGTCCTGGAACAGCAGGCTCTCCTGGCAACCCGAATGGTCACCTCACACTGGAACACTTCACCGTCAGTGCAGGTGTACCTGGATATGCATCTGGGATCCCCCTCTCTCAGTCTGGATGTCCCGACTGGCGATGGAGACCTGAATCGCACGAGGAGATCATCTGAGAGACAGCATCTTTCCCACAGATCTGATCTCTTTCCCAGCCTTGTGCTGACTGAGAAAAATCCCCTCAGGAAACTAAAATTGAGTCTTTACTTTGCTGCCAGCAGAGCATGCTGGTCTTTTTAGTTCCTGTCACTATGCAAGGCTATGGGGCCACTCTGTGTTGGAACTTCATATTCTAGAGTCCTTTTCAGCTGTTTCCTGCAGCTTGTTAAAGTCCATCTCATTGGCTCCTGTGACTGCTCCTTTATTTGGCTTTCTTCTTCCTGCCAATAGGGACACAGGGGAGGCTGCAGAGTGAACAGCTCTGTGTGAGTCAGCTCGCTTTACATTAGATTTAGTCAGTCAGTCAAACAGAAAAAAGAAGAAGGAGGGGGAAGAAATTCCCCGCAGACACGACAGATGCTTTTCTCCCTAATAGAAGAACCTCTGCCAACTTGGCTGTTTTAATGTAAGTCACAGGCTGTAGCAATTGCGGGGCATCTGCTACAGATATAAAAGGGAATAAATGCTATACATGTTACATTTATTTAATGTCTGGTTTGATAACAATTATACTTACCTCTTATTATAAGATCAGAGGCACAATTACAGGCAATAGAATACAAACATCTATATTTGTACTTGGAGTCTATGAAAGATTGAGTAAGAAATGTAATAAAGGAAAACATGAGAAGTGACCTGGGGTGTGCCATAGTCACGTGGTCAGTATGCTTAAAGGGGGCATACTCATATATGAAATGAAAAGGAAAAGACAAGAAAAAAAGGGGACCTGGTGGGTGAGATACAAGAAGGAAAGCCATCAGGAGAAAGGAGGAGGAGGGCGGGTTTAAGTACAGCACGATTCCTCCTACAAATTCAGGCTGACCTGTGGCCAGCCTTCCCATTTGTACTTGGAGTCTATGAAAGATCGAGTAAGAAGCGTATTAAAGGAAAACATGAGAAGTGACCTGGGGTGTGCCATAGTCACGTGGTCAGTATGCTTAAAGGGGGCAAAAAAAAAGACAGTAGGATGAATCAGCAAAACAGATTTATTTGAAGAAAACTTAAGAACATCAATCAGGCAAATGCATGAAAGCCTGTGACATCTCAACATGTGGATCCGGGACATATCTGGAGAAACATGCTGAATTTTATCTACCCAGATTTTATCTACCCAGTTTGTTAATAATGTGAGCCGGGATCCCCTGGCGAGAAGTTGAGGAAGTCGCCCCTATCCTGAAAGAATGACCTGAAAAAACTGCAGGGTTCAACCCCAGGTTGGTCACTAGTGTGCGGAAATATTTACTAAACTGTGCTGCCCTGAGGAGAGCATTAGGGAAGGGTAACAACGGACTATCCCTAGGTCTGTCTGTAACCAGCACCATAAGCTAGTCCAAAACTGCAAAGCGGCACCAAGCACTGCCGGTCTTGAAAAATGTAACGTCCTTTAGAAGACACGGACTGGTCTAACATATGGCTCACATCTAAGTCATCTTCACCCAACATCTTAGCACTGGAGACAAATTATAAAGTCCTAACTCGCTGGTACCTTGTACCCGCTAGAGTGGCAAAATATTCACCTAATACCTCAACTCTTTGTTTTCGAGGATGCCCAGAAATAGGCACATATTTACACATATGGTGGACGTGCCCAGTAATCCAAACCTTCTGGAAGGAAGTCTTCGTGATTGCATCTAAAATATTTAAAAAAATAATACAACCAGATCCATATTTAACTTTACTTAATCTAAAACCGGAATGGTTAACACTCTCTCAATTCAAACTTATGATCCAACTAATAACGGCTGCAAAACAAACAGTGGCCAAGGCATGGAAATCTCCTACATTGGTACTAGCAGAAACAATTCACAGAATGAATAATACAATGTCCCATGCTAAGATGGTAGCCATCGATCATAATCAAATTCCAAAATTTGAAAAACTTTGGCATCCTTGGATAAAACAACAGTTCCTGTCAAACTTCAATGACTCTGTCCTGTTGCCATGGTAACAGATTAAATGACTTACAGAGACACCCATTCTAAGGCTTCAAAGAGAACTAAAAAGAATAATAAACTGACGAGCGGGACAACCTTGTGGACCATACCTCTACCTTTCAACCCTTTTTCTTCTTTCTCTTTCCTTTTCTCCACCTTACGATTAAAGCTCATTATCAGAATTTATTTGACCTATATACACTCTACTTGTAAACAATATGTATAGTAGGTATAAATCATTTAAATGCCTACAAAAGTAACTAAGGAAATGATATATATCTTTAATTTAGGTTTACGTGAACCCAACGTTTAATATTTGAAATTTCATGATATTTACCTATATAAACCCTACTGTAAAACAATGAGCTTACTTTATAGATCCTTGTAAACTTACTTTATGTATCTTTATAACATTGTATACTCAATAAACTTCTTTTGACAAGGAAAAATTTAACGTCTGTACCGGCCCCAAACTGCTGCGTCTTGCACGCCACCAGATGTAACGGAAATGATCTGGGTATCTAACCAACTGGCTAACTGTGAGCACACAGGAACTTGTGCCAGTACGAGTGAACTCATCCGGCCTAAGGAACCCATAGAACGCCAAATATATAGCTGCTTTGAGGACCAAACTGAGCAGCCTCCTGAAAGGCGACCTGGCCAGCAAATCAGACATGCCCCTGAAAGTATGCCCTGAGGTAGGGAGTCTGCTGATTGTGGAAGGAGGACTACACCTCCGAATACCTCTAAGAATGGCCTTGATAGAATGAGCTGAAAAAATGGATGGTCTATTTGGGTCCTGCAAGGACAAGTAATGCTGAACTCCTGCCAGATACGTTTTGATAGTGCCATATGACAGCTATAGCTGTGAGTGGCAGAAAGCAACAAAAGCCAGCAGATATCGAACATCATGACCATCAAACCAAGGATAGCAGGACTGAAAAACCTGGAAGGTATTCCAGGCCGTGACATATGCCTTCCTGGTGTTGACCGATAAAGACTTATTAATCAAAGCTCTCACGTTAACCCAATGGGAAACTAGTGGCGCAGGTGTCTGCTTCTGGGACCTGTTGGAAGAATAACGGGTAATTAAGCCGTGACAAAGCATCTGATGTTGTATTTTCTACCCCACTGATAAACCTACAATGCATGTAAAAATGGAACTGAAGGGACAGCCAAATCAGCCTGCGTATGAAGGACATGATGAGCAATGACCTAGATCTGCCTTTGTTAATAATCTCCATGGCAGCTTGATTGTCCGTGGGGAAAACAACAGTTTTACCCGACCAAAAACCACCCCACATCTGGGCCACTGACACTATAGGATAGATCTCAAACAAAGCTGAAGACTCTGTAAAACTTGGGATGTCCAAGATCTCCTCTGGCCATGGCCCTACTAGCCAGTGGGTGCCAAAAATAGCAGCATAGCCCACAGTGGCCAGAGGAAATGGACTCCGTGCGGATAAACATAGCAATCCCGTTCCAATGCTGGAGGAACTCGTCCCACATATGCAAGTAGGCCAGTGCCACGGCATCCAGCTTGACCCGAGAGTCTGAGTCAGAGGCTGATGGTAACGTATTCCACATGGGTAAGTATCCCCCTGAGAGCCTGCGCAAAGGTATCAAACAGCCAGGGGCTGCTTTTAGAACCAAAGGTGAGTTTGGTGGCAAAATAATACAGCCAACCCCATCTTCACCCATTGCTACTGCCAGAGTGATAGCATGATCGGAAGGAATTTAAAAGCATCCGCTATATTAGCTTTAGACAGCCAAATGCCCTCCTCAACCCTAATGATTTATTAAATCGCCTGATCCACAGATGCATATTTTAAGGAAAATTCTTCCAACTGAATTTAGGAGTTTAAGCTAGGTATGCTAGAGCAATGAGGGGCGGACAAGTCATAAATTAAATGTAGTTTATTAGAAAACTTCCCTTTTACCAACCCAAGAGGGTTGACCCTCCAACTCTGGAAAGGTAATGAAGAAAAAGGACCAATGACAAAACTCTTATCCAGTTTAGACTGGAGCAGTGAGCCCACTGCCTCCATGTCTGCAGCTGATGACCTTAGATTTGGACTTTTGAACAAGCCTAAAGGCAAAGCAATGAAACCTGTGTGGAAACCCCTCGTGAAACCCTCCAACCAAAAAATGACACAAACTGGATGAAGGGTGAGAGGTCAAACAAGCCTGTAAATATGCCACATTGATACAGCTTAGTCAACTGTTCTTACCCTGCCTAAGAGAACAGGCCGACTTTGGTTGAGCCCTGAAACAGCTGGTGCATACATGCAAAGGTCGGCACTGACTATAGTTGCATACGTCATGATTAAAGTTATTACAAATTTGAGATTTTCCCAAATACTGAATAGGTCCACCTAACTTATTGAAAGCAGCAGCCTGAGCCGGGGCCGGGAGGGAACTAGGGAAAGCCCTGGATGTGCCTGGTAGAACAGGAAGTTCAGTATTGGGGCACCAGTATGTGGTATGCAAGGATGATTGGCATGTCGCACAAACCGGTGACCTCAGCTTACTTTGGTATCTGTAACAGAAAAAAAATATACAGAAAAATAGGTAGTAGATAAAACACTATTAATTATTTATTTCAGGTACTTATATAGCGCCGTCAATTTACGCAGCGCTTTACATATACATTGTACATTCACATCAGTCCCTACCCTCAAGGGGCTTACAATCTAAGGTCCCTAACTCACATTCATACATACTAGGGACAATTTAGACAGGATCCAATTAACCTACCAGCATGTCTTTGGAGTGTGGGAGGAAACCGGAGCACCCGGAGGAAACCCACGCAGGCACAGGGAGAACATGCAAACTCCAAGCAGGTAGTGTCGTGGTTGGGATTTGAACCAGTGACCCTTCTTACTGCTAGGCGAGAGTGCTACCACTGCACCACTGTGCCGCCCTAATTAAAGATAGCCTGTTATTAATATTAATGTTTAATTAAGTAATCATAATGTTATTATAAGAGATAATAGTCAAGAAATGGACTATAATTTTCCATCTAGTAAAAATGTAAAAATAATTAACAAAAAAAAGGAATATTTTAGGAAAAGAGCATCTGAATTATAATTCTTATTATAATTCAAGCTAACCAAGAAAATTCTAAAATATCATCAAAATATTCATTAAAGAAAAGTATAAACAAGAAGGCCATGAAATTGAAATTATGGTATTGTAGGAAGTAAGCTACTTTAGTCAATGTATTATACTGGAGACTTGAAATAAAGAAATAACCCCCCCAAAAAAATATGAAAATCAGTCCATCGAATCTTTATTGTTAGGAGTCGGATTTTCAAATTGACCACGCAGCCACGCTTATGTAAATTCTGACGTGAAGAGGTAGATGGGTTAGGGTCTGCTGCTGTATTTTGCTGAGGGGATCTGGAAGCTGATCTTCTACAAGACTGGTCTTTAGATGGGGCTTGGTCTGCTAGGCCCATTTCAAGCAAGGCTGACTGTAGATCCTCTGAAGAGCGACATACATATCTGGTTTCTAAATGTGTAAATCTGAGAGAGAAAGGGAACCCCCAATGATAAGTGATCTGATGACGTTGAAGTATTTGTAGTTGGGGTTTGCGAGCACGTCTTTTAGCCACTGTAATAGGAGATAAATCTGAAAAGAGTTGATATACTTGACCCTGGAAGATGAGGGCGTCCTTTCCTCTGGCTGCTGCAAGCAATTGCTCTTTTGTGCGATAGTAATGCAGCTTAGCAATTATATCCCTAGAAGGGCCATTTGGTTTGTGCGGAGCTAATGCTCTGTGGACTCTGTCCATCTCTAATCTCTCAGCAGGAATACCAGGTTGTAATTTCTGAAATAATGCGGTACCAGTAGCTTGCACATCAAGGACAGTCTCAGGGATACCCCTAATCCGCAAGTAAGCCCGGCGGTCCCTATTCTCTTGGTCCTCCAAACGGGACTGCAATATATCCTTCTCTTCTTTAAGATTCATAAATTCAGAGATATTGTGCTGTGTTTGGCTTTCAATATCATCAATACGAATTTCCAATTCAGCTGTTCTCAGACCCAGCTCTCTTATTTCTCTTGTCAGTTTATCAGTAATGTGATCTGATGTCTAAGAGCTTTCTGTAGTATGCGTTCAAATTTTTTAAATATGTCAGATTGAAGCTCTGTTTGTGAACCTCCAGTATCAGAGTCAGACTCCCCAGTGGCATCTAAAGTATTTAGGATGATTTTCAAAGGTTTAGCCTTTTGTGAAGTACTAGTCTGTGAGAAGACTGCCGCCGCCATCTTGGAAGACGGCCGAGGAGGCATTTCTTTACTAATGCCGGTTTTAAATTTTGATTTTGTGCCTTTCAAAACCATATTTAGCGATACCTGAGGCTTTGAGGAATATGTGGCTGGTGTTATTTTAGACTTTTAGAGTCTCTGGGACCTGTAGTCCTCCGGCGCGAACGTCACTGGAGCGGAGCTCTAAGCCGGCATTACCTTCCTCTCAGGCTTCCGCGCATGCACCCCGCCTGATAATACCAGAGATAATTTAATAATAAAATTTTTGTTGTATAAAAGTGGGTACTCACAAAATGCAACTGACAAAAGGCCATAAACACAGTGCATGGACATACTCAGAACACGGGGTACAGCTAATGCATTTTGGGGACGCACCCCCTATCTCATAGCTAGACTCAAGGAAGGGGGTGCGCCCCTAAATTGCGTTAGCTGTACCCCGTGTTCTGTGCATGTCCATGCACTGTGTTTATAGCCTTTTGTCAGTTGCATCTTGTGAGTACCCACTTTTATACAAACATTTTTTATTATTAAATTATCTCTGGTAATGCACTAGGTGTGTGCGCCTTCCATTTCTGTTTTTCTTGTAAGACCTAAAACAGTATTCAATACCTTATTTCCATTGACCATACAGGCATACTGGAACTATACAGTATATAGGCATGTTTTTTTAGAACTGTCGGCTTCAACAGGCTTTTTTACCAGAGACTTCATTGGTTCAAGGAGAATTTAGGTAGCCCTGGGGCATAGGTGAGCTGCATACTCTGCATACAACAATACTGCGGGGTACCACATTAGAGGTGTGCAACTCACACGGACATTCGGCCTGGTTGATTTTAATGTGACATTGATTTTATTTGTGTTGGAGGGCAGTTGTTTGCACCATGTGTTTTTGATTTTGACATTTATCTAATTTTATTGGTACCATAGCATATGTGATCCTTCATTCTCCACCAAAATTGGCGTTTATTCTTTCCTATGTAGAACGCCCCACAAATACAGAACATTATATACATGATTCCTATTGTTTGGCAATTTACATGGTGGGATACAGTATGGAGGTTCCCATTGCTAAGGTACATAGTTTGATTCTCATATATTTAGGGGCAGAACTCGCAAGACCCACATTTCCATGTGCCCCTAATTCCCTGTCCAATGTTAGAGTCATTTTAGTGACAAACTCGAATCCAAGTCACTTTGTCTTTTATCAATCAAACTTTGCGGTAGGTCATTTCTGGATTGTCTCTCACATATTTCCTAAGAAAAGGATCATTCTTGAGAAGATATTATTTTTTTTTAACAAAGGTGAACTTATCCTTTAAGTGATAAGTCTTTTTTTGCTTGAAATGTAGCCAATATCTACCTATAATAAATAAATAAATGGTTAAATAGCAAAACTTAGGCACACACCAATTAGGCTTATTATCCCTGATTAACCACTTGCTTACTGGGCACATAAACCCCCCTCCCACCCAGACCAATTTTCAGCTTTTAGCGCTGTCACTCTTTGAATGACAATTGCGCAGTTATACAACACTGTACCCAAATGAAATTTTTATCATTTTTTTCCTACAAATAGAGCTTTCTTTTGGTGGCATTTGATCTCCTCTGGGTTTTTTATTTTTCTTTTTAAAAATTAAAAAAGACAGAATAAAAAAAAAATACAAAACCATTTTATATTTTGTTAATAAATTTTGCAAACAGGTAATTTTTCTCCTTCATTGATGTACGCTGATGAGGCTACACTGATGGGCACTGATAGGCTGCATTGATGGGCACCGATAGGCTGCATTGATTGGCACCGATAGGCTGCATTGATGGGCGCTGATAAGGCAACACTGATGGGCACTAGGGATGAGCCGAACACCCCCCGGTTCGGTTCGCACCAGAACCCGCGAACGGACCGAAAGTTCGCACGAACGTTAGAACCCCATTGACGTCTATGGGACTCGAACGTTCGAAATCAAAAGTGCTCATTTTAAAGGCTAATTTGCATGGTATTGTCCTAAAAAGGGTTTGGGGACCCGGGTCCTACCCCAGGGGACATGTATCAATGCAAAAAAAACTTTTAAAAACGGCCGTTTTTTCGGGAGCAGTGATTTTAATGATGCTTAAAGTAAAAAAAAAAAAAGTGAAATATTCCTTTAAATATCGTACCTGGGGGGTGTCTATAGTATGCCTGTAAAGTGACGCGTGTTTCCCATGTTTAGAACAATCCCTGCACCAAATGTCATTTTTAAAGGAAAAAATCTCATTTAAAACTGCTTGCGGGTTTAATGTCATGTCGGGTCATGGCAATATGGATGAAAATCAGTGAGACAAACGGCATGGGTACCCCCCAGTCCATTACCAGGCCCTTTGGGTCTTGTATGGATATTAAGGGGAACCCCGCACCCAAATTAAAATAAGGAAAGGTGTGGGGCCACCAGGCCCTATATACTCTGAACAGCAGTATACAGGCGGTGCAAACAAGACAGGGACTGTAGGTTTGTTGTTAAGTAGAATCTGTTTGTAATTTTGAACATTTTTAACGTGTTTAGCTCCAGCCAAAAAATCTTTTCTAAGCTTTTTGGAAAACATAGGGAAGGGTTATCACCCCTGTGACATTTGTTTTGCTGTCTTTCCTCCTCTTCAGAAGATTTCACCTCACTTTTTTGTCCCAATGAAAAATGTTTTTTGAAAATTTGGGTTTTTTTGTGGAACAAGGATTGGAAAGCATCAGTGGAAAGGAGAAATTGTTTTCCCATATTAACTCTTACAGGAGAGAATTTCCCTTCCTAGGGGTAGATTTCATCTCACTTCCTGTTGTCTCCTTCCGTTTGCAAGTAGGAGTCGTTTGTAAGTTAGATGTTTGAAAGTAGGGTCCTGCCCTATATACTCAGCAGAAATTTGGGCCTTAGGTGTTGCTGTGGCCACAACACTGTAAGCCCTCACAGGGCCCTGCTGTGAAATATTAGATCAAGAATTGTAATTACATGCCCCTGTTGAACAGGAGCTGAAAAATTAGGCCTTAGGCACTGGTGCTGGTGCCACAACACTGCAACCCCTCACAGACACTCTAGTTGGAACGCAGGAACGAGCCCTGCTGCAAAGTATTGCTTCAAAAATTGTAATTACACGCCCCTGTTAGACAGGGGCAGAAAAATTGGGCCTTAGGCACTGGTGCTGGTGCCACAACACTGCAACCCCTCACAGACACTCTAGTTGGAACGCAGGAACGAGCCCTGCTGCAAAGTATTGCATCAAAAATTGTAATTACACGCCCCTGTTAGACAGGGGCAGAAAAATTGGGCCTTAGGCACTGGTGCTGGTGCCACAACACTGCAACCCCTCACAGACACTCTAGTTGGAACGCAGGAACGAGCCCTGCTGCAAAGTATTGCATCAAAAATTGTAATTACACGCCCCTGTTAGACAGGGGCAGAAAAATTGGGCCTTAGGCACTGGTGCTGGTGCCACAACACTGCAACCCCTCACAGACACTCTAGTTGGAATGCAGGAACGAGCCCTGCTGCAAAGTATTACATCAAAAATTGTAATTACACGCCCCTGTTAAACAGGGGCTGAAAAATTGTGCCTTAGGCACTGGTGGTGGCGCCCAGAACCAAAAATGTTCTTACAAGCTATCAGCGTGATGATTGAGGAGGAAGAGGATAATTACTCAGGGATAGTCACTCAGCATCAGCATAGGCAGTCTTTGAAGGGATCTGAGATTTCAAAAAAAATTATTCGGTTACATCAGCATCAGGTGCTTGGTAGCTGGTGGTGATCCAAGACTCATTCATTTTTATGAAGGTCAGCCGATCGACCGAGTCGGTGGACAGACGCACCCTGTGATCGGTTACCACGCCTCCAGCAGCACTGAATGTGCGTTCCGAAAGAACGCTGGATGCAGGACAGGCCAGTAGCTCAATTGCATACTGTGCAAGCTCTGGCCAGTGATCCATCCTCAAGACCCAGTAACCCAGAGGATTTTCGGTGGGAAAGGTGTCCAAGTCTGATCTTGCCCCTAGGTATTCCTGCACCATGTAAAACAGACGCTGGCGATGGTTGCTGGAACCGATCATACCTTGGGGCTGCGGACCAAAAAATTGTCTGAACGCATCGGTCAGACGGCCACCTTCTCCACCGCTCCTTCTTTGACTGACCGAAGCCTCAGCAACACGTTGTCCAGAAACAGGAGTTTGTAACCTCCCAGTCTCTGGGAACGCGTTGCACAGACCTTTCTGCAAGGCCTCCCGAAGATGTTTCATCCTCTGCTCCCTCTGCGATGGCAAGATGAGGTCCGCAACCTTACCCTTGTAACGTGGATCAAGGAGGGTTGCCAGCCAGTATTGGTCCTTCTCCTTGATACCACGAATACGAGGATCCTTACGCAGGCTTTGCAGGATCAGGGAGGCCATGCAGCGTAGGTTTGCTGAGGCATTCGGTCCGGAGTCCTCTGGGTCACTAAGGACAACAACGTCCGCAGCCACCTCCTCCCAGCCACATACAAGTCCATGTGTTCCTTGGGACTGATCCCTTAAAGACTGCTGCTGATGCTGAGTGCCAGGCTCCACCTCCATACTGACACAATCTTCCTCCTCCTCCTCCTCCTCCTCGTCCTCTTCCTGTGTGATCGGCGGGCACGCAGGAACACTGTCTGGATAAAGGGGGCCTTGAGAGCTAAGGAAGTCCTCCTCTTCCTGCCTCTGTTCTGCCTCAAGTGCCCTGTCCATTATTCCACGCAGCGTGTGCTCCAACAGGTGGACAAGGGGGACAGTGTCACTGATGCATGCACTGTCAGTGCTCACCATCCTCGTGGCCTCCTCGAATGGTGACAGGACAGTGCATGCATCCCTGATCATGGCCCACTGGCGTGGGGAAAAAAAACCAAGCTCCCCTGACCGTGTCCTGGTGCCATATTCGCACAGGTACTCATTGATGGCCCTCTGCTGCGTGTGCAGCCGCTGCAGCATGGCCAACGTTGAGTTCCACCTGGGTGGCATGTCACAGATTAGGCGGTTCTT
The DNA here is from genome assembly GCF_042186555.1 of Aquarana catesbeiana. Classification (NCBI taxonomy): domain Eukaryota; kingdom Metazoa; phylum Chordata; class Amphibia; order Anura; family Ranidae; genus Aquarana; species Aquarana catesbeiana. The sequence continues at coordinate 369,839,992 of NC_133328.1, read as the reverse complement.
GGGCAGGTTAAACTCCTTTTGGAGGTCCGTCAGCCGAGCACTGGCATTATATGACCGGCGGAAATGCACACAGACTTTCCTGGCCTGCCTCAGGACATCCTGTAAGCCCGGGTACCTGCCCAAGAACCGCTGCACCACCAAGTTAAGGACGTGAGCCAAACAGGGCACATGGGTCATTTGTCCCTGTCGGAGGGCAGAGAGGAGGTTGGTGCCATTGTCGCAAACCACCATTCCTGCCTTAAGTTGGCGTGGCGTCAACCACCTCTGAACCTGCCCCTGCAGAGCTGACAGAACCTCTGCCCCAGTGTGGCTCCTGTCCCCCAAGCACACCAGCTCAAGCACCGCATGGCATCTTTTGGCCTGCGTACTTGCGTAGCCCCTTGAACGCCTACGGAGCACCGCTGGTTCCGAGGAAGAGGCCATGGAGGAAGAAGAAGAGGAGGGGGTGGAGGAGAGAGGTGTGTCACAATCAGCATTTTGGAGGCGTGGTGGCGGAACAACCTCCAACACTACTGCACCTTGTCCTGCATCCTTCCCAGCTGCCAGCAGAGTCACCCAATGCGCCGTGAAACTTAGGTAACGTCCCTGTCCATGCCTGCTGGACCATGAGTCAGCGGTAATATGCACCTTACCGCTGACCGCCCTGTCCAGCAAGGCATGGACATTGCCTTCCACATGCCGGTAGAGAGCCGGAATCGCCTTCCGTGAGAAAAAGTGGCGTTTGGGTACCTGCCACTGAGGAACCGCACATTCCACAAACTCACGGAAGGGGGCAGAGTCTACCAACTGAAAAGGCAGCAGTTGAAGTGCTAGGAGTGCTAGGAACGGATCTAGCTAAACTGAATACAGTGTATATATATATATGCAACACCTGGGATGCATATATATACACAATACACTGTAAGTGCAGCTAACTGACTGACTGTTCTGCCTAATCTATCTAACTCAAATCAAATGACACTGTCTCTCTCTCTCTCTATCTCTCAGCACACCGGAACACACACTACACAGGGCCGCCGTGCAGGCGGCCTTATATAGTGTGGGGTGTATACTAAATCCCCTGAGCCATAATTGGCCAAAGCCACCCTGGCTTTGGCCAATTACAGCTCTCTCTACTGACGGCGCTGTGATTGGCCAAGCATGCGGGTCATAGTGCATGCTTGGCCAATCATCAGCCAGCAATGCACTGCGATGCCGCAGTAAATTATGGGCCGTGACGCGCCACACGAATTTAGCGCGAACGGCCCATATCGTTCGCAATTCGGCGAACGGGCGAACAGCCGATGTTCGAGTCGAACATGGGTTCGACTCGAACACGAAGCTCATCCCTAATGGGCACTGATAAGGTGGCACTGATGGGCACTAATAGGCAGCACTGGTGGGCACTAATAGGCAGCACTGGTGGGCAGTGATGAGGTGGCACTGGTGGGCACTGGTGGGCACTGATGGGTGGCACTGATGGGTGGCACTGATGGGTGGCAGCAGTGATGGGCACTGATCGGCACTGGTAGGCGACACTGATAGGCAGCACTGCTAGGTGGCACTGATGTAGCACCACTGGTGGGAATTGATTGGTGGCATTCCTGGGCATTGATAGGTGGCACTGATGTACTTGTGGGCACTGATTGGTGGACACTGTGGGCACTGATTGGTGGGCACTGTGGGCAAATATGAGGTGGCTTCACCTCTCCCTGCTTGGGACCGATGTCCCTTCAACAGGATCTGGTGATCAGCTTTTTTTTTTCTCCTCACGCGGTCAACGATTACCGATCCTCTGTTTACATCACGTGATCAGCTGTCATTGGCTGACAGCTGATCACGTGGTAAGGGGTGGGGATCCACCCCTTACTCGGATCTGTGATCCCCCGAGTCTCATTGACTTGAGTAATCACAGTGTGCCCTGCAGGGGGCGCGGCCAGCTTGCAAAGGGGAGGACGTCTATTGACGCCCTCCTGGCAAAGCAGATCCGCGCTGTAGCCGTCATCATTGCGGATCTGAAGGAGTTAAAACTCCTCTGCTCCTGGTCATTTTTTCACTGCTTTGTTCTGTACAGTATCTTATGGTGGTTCTAAAGCCTAAACATTTTTTACCTAATACATTCCTTGCATTAACCACTTTCTACCCACGCTATAGCCGAAAGACGGCTACAGCAAAGGCTTCCAGTGCCAGGATTGCGTCAATAGACGTCCTCCCTTGATCACGCTGCTGAAGTTCCCCCTGTGGCACGCGGGCAGCATGCTCTGTGATCGTCGAGTCCTTCGGACTTGGCTGATCAAGGAACAGGGTAAAGGGCCACTCACAGCGCCCTGTTACCACGTGATCAGCTGTCAGTCAATGACAGCTGATTGCAAAAGTAAACAGAAGCCGGTTATTTTTGCTGTTTTTTTTTCTCCTCACGCTGACAGCGTGGGAAGAAAGGAAGAAAGTTGGTAACCGGCTTCTATTACAGTTACATTGGTCCCACACAGTGCCCATCAGTGCTGCTAAACAGTGCCAACTAGTGCCACCTATCAGTGCCCACCAGTGCTGCTAATCAGTGCCCCACTAGTACTTCCAATCAGTGCCCACCGGTACTGCTAATCAATGCCCACCAGTTCCACCTATCAGTGCCTCATCTTTAGTGTCACCTATCAGTGCTGCCTATCAGTGCCACCTCTCAGTGCCCTTCAGTGCCGCCTCTCAGAGCCCATCTGCGTCACCTATCAGTGCCCATCAGTGCCACCTATCAGTGCCACCTGATCAGTGCCCACCAGTGCCACCTCATCAGTGTCCATCAGTATAGCCTCATCAGTGCCCATCAGTATAGCCTCATCAGTGCCACCTCATCAGTGCCCATCAGTGCAGCTTATTAGTGCAGTCTGTCAGTGCCCATCAGTGCAGCCTCATCATCGCACATCAGTGTAGGAGAAAAATTACCTGTTTGCAAAATTTTATAACAAACTATGAAAAAAAATAGTTTTTCAAAAATTTGGGTTTTTTTTGTATCTTTAGCAAAAAATAAAAAACCCCAGTGGTGATTAAAAACTACCAAACGAAAGGACTATTTGTGTGAAAAAAATAATAAAAATTTCATTCGGGTGCAGTGTTGCATGACCGCGCAATTGTCATTCAAAGTATGACCGCACTGAAAGCCGAAAATTGGCCTTGGCAGGAAGGGGGTGTAAGTGCCCAGTAAGCAAGTAGTTAAGGTCAAAAATGTTTAGGCATTGATTTTGGCCCATCACCCCTTCCTCTTCCTATAATTAACTGAGTTCTCATTCGATCTAGCGCTGTGCACATCTGCAGCTCTTCTCTCCCCCCACTTCCGTGTCTCACTGGCTTTGCTGGGGCACCAGGAGCCACTTGCTCCCAGTTCTGTCAATCATAGCCAGTGATGAGGGAGCGGGTCTGAGTCCCGCTGTCTGTGTCGTGGACACAGCAGCGGGGATCGGGAGCGAGAACACATGAGTGCCTGGACTGAGAGGAGGAGCCAAGAGCACCAGAGGGGAACCCAAGAAGAGGAGGTTCAGGGCCGCTCTGTGCAAATCCATTCCTGAAGCAGTCCAATCAGGATGAGGTGTGGTCTACGCGTTGACTTAATTTTCAGCGATGTCATTTCCTTCTGTTGGAGCACACACTGGTTTTTCTACACAGGCACAGCCACAGACATTTTTCCTCCCTATGCAAGCTATACATACCTAGTGCCGAATCTTATAGGCACCTACAAATGTGAGTGTGAATTTTTTACAATATTTCTGTATGTTTTAATAAAATCAAATGGTTTTAAAGCGGAGGTCCACCCACCGCTGCAAAAATTAAAAGCCATACATACTGTAGCTGCTGGCTTTTAATAATAGGATGCTTACCTGTCCTGGAGTCCAGCGATGTCAGCACCACAGCCGATGTTTCCATCAGCTGTCGGGTGCTGCCGCTGCCATTGCGGTTAAGGGAACCCAGCAGTGTAGCTCCTCTCTCCTACTTGTCCGACGGCAAGGGAAGGAGGAGGGAGCCAAACGGTGACGTCAACGGCCGCGGCTGGCTAACAGAAGTGGGAATAGGATAAATGTCAAAGACGGGTATCCGCTCCCCCTTCCCCCCAAAATGGGGGCCAAATGTGGCACCGGAGGGGGGAAGTGACAAATGAGTGGAAGTTCCACTTTTGGGTGGAACTCCGCTTTAATGATAGAGATCATCCCTGGTATTTTATCTGCATGCAAGATGGTACACCATCGGAGAAGAACCCAAAGGAATTGGAGACTTAAGGATATATCCCCAAACACAAGCGCTACTGACCTGACTAGCAATATTAGGTCAACAACTTGTGGCCAGTGTCTGTCTGTATGGGAACACTGGAGGCACTAAGAAACGGAGCACTTTTTTGTTTACATCTGCACAAGCACTCTTTTATTTGGGACTTTTTTCTTGGATTGATTTCCTATTTGTATGATTACTAAACCTTAATGTTATTTTGTATTGCTATAGCATGTATGTTGTGGTCATGCTTTGTATTTTGTCTGTGAAGGTTTAGAGAAACTTGGTTTATCTATGAAATTATCAAGCAGTACTCCAGTATGCACCCCTATACTAATTCCCCTGGGAGGGAGCCACAATCCATTATCTCGGGCGCAATGCTTTGCAGGTTCCTGTAAAAATGAAAAACATATGTATTTATTTTTTTTTTTTCAAATGTAAACCTAGCCTTTAAGGCATAGTATCAAGACACGACACTCATAGACAATATGGTTTGGGTTTTGTGAACATTTAAGTATATGTAAACCCTCACCTTGTAAAACAACCCATTCAGTTTAAAATAGATATAAAAAAAAATGATCAACACTTTTTTTTACCTTTTTCATATCTGATCACATTCCCTCTGTTCTCAGCTGCATAAGAGCTGGGGGGGAGAGGAAAAACAGCGGCACACTGAACTTCCCAGTGAAAGGCTGTGCAAGGGGAGGGGTGTCAGGACAAGTCTGATAATTGTAGGATAATTGAGTTCCCAGCATGCAATGCTGTGAAAAAGTATTTGCCCCTGATTTTTTTTTTTTTTTTTGCATATTTGTCACACTTAAATGACTCAGATCATCAAACAAATTTTATTATTACACAAAGATGACCTGAGTAAATACAGAATGCAGATTTTAAATGATGGCTTCATTTATTACGGAAAAAAAGCTGTCCAAACCTGCCTGGCTTTATGTGAAAAAGTAATTGCCCCTAAACCTAATAACTGGTTGTGCCACCTTTGGCGGCAACAACTGCAATCAAGCATTTGCGATAACTGGCAATGAGTCTTTCACATTGCTGTGGAGCAATTTTGGCCCACTCTTTGCAGGATTGTTTTAATTCAGCCACATTGGTGGGTTTTCCAGCATGAACGACCTGTGTAAGGTCATGATACAGCATCTCAATTGGATTTAAGTCCGGGCTTTGACTAGATCACTCCAAAACCTAAATTTTGCTTTGTTTGAACCATTTGAAGGTGGACTTGCTGTTGTGTTTCAGGTCATTGTCCTGCTGCATAACCGAAAGTCTTAGGGATAATCAAGATGTTTTTTGGTAAATGTGATGAGCCTTTGGGGGTTATTTACGAAAGGCAAATCCACTTTGCACTACTGCTGTTTTTTATTTTCCTTGCATGTCCCCTTCGGATCTAAAGTGACTGTACTTCCAAGTGCACTTTCAGTTTACTTTCAAGTGCACTTGTAGTGCAAAGTGGAGTTGCCTTTAGTAAATAACCCCCTTTGTGTTCTTTTTGGTCAGCAGTGGATTTGGCCTTGGAACTTTCCCATGGATGCCATTTTTGCCCAGTCTCTTTCTTATTGTTGAATCATGAACACTGATCTTACCTGAGGCAAGTGAGGCCTGCAGTTCTTTAGATGTTGTTCTGGGTTCTTTTATGACCTCCTGGATGAGTCGTCCTTGTGCTCTTGGAGTCATTTTGGTTGGTTGGCCACTCCTGTTAAGGTTCACCACTGTTCCAAGTTTTCTCACTTTGTGGATAATGGCAATCACCGTGGTTCGCTGGCATCCCAAAGCTTTAGAAATGGCTTTGTAATCCTTTCCAGATTGATACATGTCAATGACTTTCTCATCTGTTCTTGTATTTCTTTAGATCACAGCATGATGTGTTGCTTTTTGAGATCTTTTGCATGCTTCACTTTGTCAGACAGCTTCTGTTTAAGTGTTTTTTTGATTCAACAGGTCTGGCAGTAATCAGGCCTGGGTGTGGCAAGTGAAATTAAACTCCACTTTCCAAAAAATTGTGGTTAATCACAGTTCATTCATGAATCATACTTTTTCACATAGGGCCAGGCAGGTTTGAACAGGTTTTTTTCCTATAATAAAGGAAATAATTATTTAAAAACTGCATCTTGAATTTACTTGGGTTATTTTAATGTAATATTAAAATGTGTTTGATGATCTGATTTATTTAAGTGTAGAAATATGCAAAAAAAAATTTAAAAATCAGGAAAGGGGCAAATACTTTTTCATAGCGCTGTAGTTAAAGAACTGACCATTGGTGTTTTCTTCTGCTTAGTGTGGTCAGTTTTTAGTAAGAAAGCAGAGGGAAGGAACACCAGGGGTTTCGCACAATGGAAGCAACAAAGAGAACAGACTACTTTTTTATACTAATACATGGTATAGCAGGCACATATCAAGAATATGAAATGTTGCGTTTACATACTCTTTAAGCAGGATTTGATAAAACCCATGCAGTTTCACTCATTCCTATCCTCCAGTTCTGGCAATACCAGCCCATATGCCTGTTGTACCTGCCTGTCGTAAACAAAAAACTCCCGCTGAGAGTTTTTTGTTTAAAAATACAGAAAAAAACTAAAAACGTGGCACTATTCAATAGCACAGATAGCACTGGATCCAGTCTGAGATTTACATTCCAATCCCTACTATATGCCACTTGGCCCAATCAAATTCCAATATAGAAGTTAACAGATTTATTAGCCAATCTCTGGACGACATTGACGCTTTTCTTTTCAGACACATCTGCACTCAAAACTGTTCAAGTAATTATACCACCACTACAGCAACACGACATAATAAGCAGTACTAAAAATAAATATATGTATACTGTATATATTTCACTTCCAGCTGTGAGGTCCAACTGGCAATTAAAGGCAATTAAGTAACACAGTTACTCTGCCAGGATGACAAGTACATACACATTCCAGAAAAATCAGGAAAAGAGCTATTAGTAATTATAAGTCCAACAATTTGCCTAACTGTACACACAAATTGAAATCCCTAATGGCAGAGGCCATAATTGTACCTAAAAAACTTGCAGCAAATGTTCCCACAAAGGGCTTTACTATTACAGGGTAACCTCTGTATTGACCACATACTTGATTACAGTCAAGATGAAGGATGTATGTGTGTCTTTATTTATGTTAACAGCGTAGAGCTAGCTACGATTCCTAACAAAAAATAATTTGTAAGGTGTACACTTAATTGTGGTCTTAGGAATTAAAGTAAATATTCTAAAGAATGTTAATGTGCATTACATGCAAGCCCTTTAAGGTCTGCACAAAATGAGATGATTGATCAATTTCGGACATATCAAGTGATGATCGCCATATCTATGGGCATCAGCAGACAGCAACAGAAACCTCTGAAATTTCTCTTGGGTAGAAATATTGTAGCACAACTGATAATCTGCAGTATGGAGACACTAAAGGCAAGAGTTATTCTCATACATATCATTCTTCAACATCATTAGTCTTGCCAGATAACAGCTAATATTGATTTTGCATATATGAAAAAATGAAGCGCTGTTCCTAAATTAAATATCATGACTTAATTTAATGACGTGTAATAAATAAAGTGACTAGTGCATACATGAGATATGGTGTTAGGTGAAATAAATCTGAAATAAATAAATGCATCAACCACAAAGGTTGCTAAAAAAGTGAAACAATGGGGTTGATTTACTAAAGGAAAACATGCTGTGCACTTTTGAGAGTGCAATTGCACTCTGCAAGTGCAGTTGCTCCAGAGCTTTAGTAAATGAGGTAAAGATTCACTTTACAAATAACATCCAATTACGTGCAAGGAAAAGAAAAAAGAGAGTGCAACTGCACTTTCAAAAGTGCACAGTCTATTTGCCTTTAGTAAATCAATCCCAGTGTCTGAATGAGTGCTGGTGTGATATCAGTCAACATACAAAAAAAAATTGGTGCTCATATAATAGCAACAAATTATTGTATCAACCACAAAGATTACTACAAAAGTGAAGCAATGGGGGTTATTTAATAAGGGCAAATCCACTTTGCACTACAAGTGCACTTAGAAGTGCAGTCGCTGTAAATCTGAGGGGAAGATCTGAAATGAGGGGAAGCTCTGCTGATTTTATAATCCAATCATGTACAAGTTAAAATGCTGTTTTTTATTTTCCTTGCATGTCCCCCTCAGATCTACAGCGACTGCACTTCGAAGTGCGCTTGTAGTGCAAAGTGGATTTGCCTTTAGTAAATAACCCCCTTTGTCTGAATACGTGTCAGGGTGCTGTCATTCAACATACACAAAAAAATTAATTGTTAGTGCTCATATTATTGCAGAAAATTTAATTAAAATGAAATCTAAGCAAAAATCCCCATATACTGCTCTCATATGCAGAGATCAATGATAAAATGATGAAAGAAGTCTAATATATATCACAATGTCCCATATAAGATTGGCCTCTTACTGGATAGGATGAATCCCTATTACAGAGATCAAAATTTCTTTGTGGATATGACCACTAACATGTAAATGATTCTCCTCATAAGCCAAGATCCAATGCATCAGAACTCAGGTGTTACAAGAACCATAGTGTAGGATTACTCCCATGAGCATGCAGTTTGTATCACGGTAATTGCCGGCTTGTCTCAGGTGTATGAATGAAACATTACATCCGCTGTATGTTTGAAATGGGACGCCAATGTTGGAAAATCATACAGATAGGAAAGAAAAAAGCCTCATAGTGTAAAACCACACAAGAATTTATTAAAAACCGATAAAAGTTACACTCACAAGTCTGGAAACGTCAAGCATGAAACATATATCTGGTGGCAATATCACTCGTCAAGCCAGTTAGGTGCCATTGCAAGGGTTCTCCGATCTAACGCGTTTCCACACAAATGTCATCTACTGGGAATGGAGGATCTTCCTATGAGAGCAGTATATGGAACTTTTTGCTTAGATTTCACTTTAATTCAATTCTCTGCAATCATATGAGCACTAACAATTTATTTTTTTGTGTATGTTGAATGACAGTACCCAGGCACGTATTCAGACATTGTTTCACTTTTGTAGTAATCTTTGTGGTTGATACAATAATTTGTTGCTATTATATGAGCACCAATTTTTTTTGGATGTTGAATGATATCACACCAGCACTCATTCAGACATTGCGGTTTTTTTCCTAAAGTAAAATACACTTTGCACTACAAGTGCACTGCAAGTGCACTTGAATGTGCACTGAAAGTGCACTTGGAAGTGCAGTCGCTGTAGATCCGAGGGGGACATGCAAGGAAAATCAAAAACAGAATTTTAGCTTGCACATGATTGGATGAATCAGCAGAGCTAACCCTTATTTCAGATCTACCCCTCAGATTTACAATGACTGCACTTCCAAGTGCACTTTCAGTGCATTTGTAGTGCAAAGAGTGGATTTACCTTTCGTAAATAACCCTCACCCTGTTTCACATTTGTAGCAACCTTTGTGGTTGATACATTTATTTATTTCAGGTTTATTTTACCTAGCACCATATCTCATGTATGCACTAGTCACTTTATTTTTTACACGTCATTAAATTAAGTCACGATATTTAATTTAGGAACAGCACTACAATTTTTCATATATATATATATATTTTTTTTGTGGCTCCATTCCTGATCTTGAGTAGCAGCTGTTTGTTAATTTAACCAGCGCAGAGATCATCTTTTTTAACACAATATTGATTTTGTGTAGTAAGAAGCCTTTAAAAGGATGATTCTAGGTTATAGGAAATAGAAACTGACATGCATATGGTGAAATTGTGAGCTCACAAAAAAATATATTAAGTTCAATTTACCACCACCTGATCACATTATCCACTATCATAAACACTTTTTACAATTTAGATTTGAAAAGTAAGAGTTGCACAGAAAAATAATATACAGGCCAGTCTATGATCATACAATATAGTAAAATCCCCCATAGGCTGCTGTACTTTCATGTAGTTCAGCGCTCCTATAAATGTGCAGTAGAAAGTCCAGCAGTAAAATATAATTTAATATTTTCTTCATGTTGCACACCAACACCAAGAGAAAACAAAGCCACGCTAACTAAGTTGACTTCACATATAGCATTTGAAACTTTTTGTGACTGGAATGCTCTATACTAATATAAGCAGGCCTGTCGTGCACCTTTGCAGCTGGTTGTTGAGCCAGTTCCAGTTGTTGGCCAGGCCACACTGAGGCCTTCAAATTTTCAGTGATGGTGGGTGTGAGGATTCCAACAACCATCCCTCTGGTTCACTAAATTCCACAGGTTCCTCACCAAAGTCAACCTTAGGGCCATGTCGAGATTCACATGTTACATACTAACAAGAGGTTTCTGTCTCTAGTGGTTTTAGGCCTATGTTTACAAGGGGTCCTGGTACAATTAAGGTCACCAGGCGTGTGCACCCAAGGTAACCTTCATTCCACTGTCAGGCAGGTAGACCCTCCTGCTCTACGCCACCATTCTTTCCTAAACTGGCTGTTATATTTATTTATTTATTTATGCATTTATACACTGCCCACCATCCCCCCCCCCTCCTGTAGTCACAAAAAAAAAATTAAAAAAGAAAAAAAAGGCCCTTTAAGAAAAAAAAATTGGAAAAAAAATGTCCTTTAACTAAGTGCACTGTGTCCGGGTGCCGGACACACTGCCCTAGGGGTAGCGCCACGTCAGTGCAATCATGATATTGCAGACGTGGCGCTTCATTTACAGGCTTTTGACCTGCTTTGCGGCGCAATCCAAAGCACTGAGCAGCTTCCCCCTGTAGTATTACTAGCTGTGAGGGGGGAGCTGTGTGTGTTCAAAGCTCTGTTGATATAGGTTACTTCCGGATTCCCTGTTCCAGGGAAACCGGAAGTGACGTTGGCAGCTCCATGCTTCGCATTGCCTGAGCAGAGCTGTAAGGTAAGGAGAGACTCACTCAGCATGCAGCATATGGTTTAAATTTTGTAGAACTTTCCTTTGCACTGCAGACAGTTACCAAATATCTCTCAATGCAATGTGAATGCAGCACCACTAATAAGTAATAAATGATTATTTTGTCAGACTCAGTGCTTGGGGCTTATTCACTGCACATTAGTGGGCTCATAACACATGTGAACTCACGTTTTTGTAATACTCTGCGATATGTCAAAAAATTGAAACTTTAATGCAACTCAATGCACTACAATGCGGTGGCGCACGCTGTAACACATTTTTGTGCACTGAGTTTCTGGACCATTTTCAGTGCTGTGAGTTTTGGATTTATATAAACATTAAAAATCACACAAAATGACCAATCGGAGTGAAATATTGCAAAATGTTCTGTAAGCCATAACCTTGTACAGGAAGTTCTGCAATGTGCTGCAGAATGTTCTGTGATAAAGATTAATTTGCAGGCCTTCTATCCCAACAGAAAAGTTTTGTGTGCAATATTCTGCAGAATCTTCTTTATCCACACTGCAGGACTGCTCGACCAATCAGAAAGCACAGAGTCATTCCAAAGGCCTACAAACAATTCTAGATGTGATGTTCTGCAGATATGTCTCCTTGTTGGAATTACAGGTCTACATGCGATGTTCTGCAGATATGTAGTACTTACAGACAACTCTGTGGCCAAATACTCTCTACAATAGTCTACAAATGATTTTAATGAGCAATACTCTGCAGATTCCCTAAGCATTGATACCAGCTCCTTTAGAAAGTTATCTGTTCACTGATACCAGCCCCACATAGCCAGTCCTGTGCAATACTCTGCAGAGTTCTCTGATCACTGATATCAGCCCACATAGCCAGTCCTGTTCAATACTCTGCAGCGTTCAATGATCAGGGATACCAGCCTCTTAAGAAAGCTCTGTGCAATACTCTGTAGAGTTCACTGAGCAATGATGCCTGCCTCCTACAGAAAGTTATCTGCGTAATACTCTGCAGAGTTCCTTGATACCAGCCCCCTCATCCCCCAACAAGTCCTGTGCAATACTCTGTAGGTTCTGCAATCAGTGGTACCAACACCCGAAACCCAGTCCTGTAATACTCTCCAGAGTTCTCAGATCACTATGCAATAGTCTGCAGGATTCTCTAATCCATTTGTAACACTCTGCACTGCCTGGTATATGATGTACGGAGCCCTGTGTATAATGTAGAGCCTGGTATATGATGTACAGAGACCTGTGTATAATGTACAGCTTGGTATATGATGTACAGTACCCTGTGTATAATGTACAGCCTGGTATATAATGTACAGTGCCCTGTGTATAATGCACAGCCTGGTATATGATGTACAGTGTCCTGTGTATAATGCAGAGCCTGGTATATGATGTACAGAGCCCAGTATATAAAGTAGAGCCTGGTATATGATGTACAGAGCTCAGTATATAATGTAGAGCCTGGTATATGATGTACAGAGCCCAGTATATAATGTAGAGCCTGTTATATGATGTACAGAGACCTGTGTATAATGTAAAGCCTGGTATATTACGTGCAGAGCCCTGTGTATAATGTAGAGCCTGGTATATGATGTACTACAGGGGATGGAGTGGGTGGCTTCTATAAGGGGTGGGGCTTATGAGAACTGTGAGGGGTTAAAAAGGAAGGGCGGGTCTGGCGCCCCCCCATCTTAAAACTTCACCAGCCGCCACTGCTCCCCGGGTATTGGCTGTATGTACATTTTCTTAGGGAGATTTTTCCAGCACTTGTTACTTAGCTTGCCTGTTCTGCTAGTCTTCACTGAACATATCACAGAAGCATTATTGACTTAAAGTGATTGTAAAGGCTGAAGGTTTTTTTACCTTCATGCATTCTATGTGCTGCTCCCCTCCCCAATACTCACTTGAGCCCCCCTTTCAATCCAATGATATGCATGGGAGCCTCGGCTGTCCTGGGTCTCTCTCTCGGTGGTGTATCCAAGGTATGGCAGATATGTCAAGTGCCATGGGCGCCATTTGAAGGGGGCACTCGTGAGTGGCTGGGCAGCACTTCTTCCCTCCCGTGTCCGGGTGACTAACTGGGACTGGGATGAGGGGACAGCCCGGGGCTCCATTGCCGGCATGCTGCATTAGGGCTCTGAGGGCTGCAGACAGATCGGGATGAATTTCCTCCCCCTCCCCTAGCAGTAACTTTAGCCATCAGCCTGTGGTGGAGGTCACCGTCTGATAGAACATCCCCTAGGTAGGAGGAGCCTGTCTTCTCCTTACTGCCTATGGCTATGTGAGTGGACACCTGGGTGGGGATGGGGATGCAGCCATCCTGTAATATGCAGGCTCCAACGCCGTGGTGATGTCAGTGGGGGGTCGGTCCAGTCAAAGTCTGTGTACCATGCCTGTGGTATTTTAAACCTCCTTCCATGCTTGGTACATGACAGCAGTATGGTGGCTGGAGTCCCAGCACAGAATGTTCCGCTCTCCACTGCCGTACTCTCCTCAGCTTGTAAGTAGAACCTCCTTACCCACTATAAACAGTTCCAGCACTGGGAGGGATCTGAGTGTAAAGAAGGGCTCTGATGGTAAAAAGTGCTCTGAATGTAAAGGGGGGCTCTGATGATAATGGGGGCTCCGATGGTAATGGGGGCTCTGATGGTAAAGAAGGGCTCTGATGGTAATGGGGGCTCTGAATGTAAAGGGGGGCTCTGATGGTAAGGGAGGCTCTGATGGTAATGGGGGCTCTGAATGTAAAGGGGTCTCTGATGATAATGGGGGCTCTGAATGTAAAGGGGGGCTCTGATGGTAATGGGGGCTCTGAATGTAAAGGGGGGCTCTGATGGTAAAGAAGGGCTCTGATGGTAATGGAGGCTCTGCATGTAAAGGGGGCTCTGATGATAATGGGGGGTCTGATGGTAATGGGGGCTCTGTTGGTAAAGAAGTTTTGACAGGGACGCAGATTTAGTGTTTGCCATAGGCGCCATTTTCACTAGATACGCCTCTGCTCTCTCTCCCTCCTCATTGGCTGAGGCATCAATTACAGTTAGTGAGCCAATGAGGAGAGAGTGGGGGCCAGGCCCGAGCCACAGCTCTATGTGTCTTATGGACACATAGAGCGGGGTTTGGCAGTCAGCACACACCAGTGTCCCCTTAGCAAGCGGCTTGCTATTGGGGACACTGGTCAAGGGGGTGGAACCAAGAGCGCAACCGGGGAACCTGAGTAGAAGCGGATCTGGGCTGCTCTGTGCAAAACTATTGCACAGAGCAGGTAAGTATGACATGTTTGTTATTACAAGAAAAACAAACCTTTAATGTCACTTTAAAACATTTACTAATTTCTTGTGCATTATTACCATGATAATTAACAGTAGAGGACATCAGTATTAATTTAAAAATATATTGGAAAGTATAAAGTGCATATTAAACTTGTGCATATCTTGTCCCATTGTTGGGTGTCACAGAAGGGGTACTGCGATACTCACAGTTGTATCCTAGCCTCACATGTTAGTAGTTCTCCACTAGGGATAAGCCGAACACCCCCGGTTCGGTTCGCATCCAGAACATGCGAACAGGCCAAAAATTTGTTTGAACACGCGAACACCGTTAAAGTCTATGGGACACGAACAAGAATAATCAAAAGTGCTCATTTTAAAGGCTTATACTGTATGCAAGTTATTGTCATAAAAAGTGTTTGGGGACCTGGGTCCTACCCCAGGGGACATGTATCAGTGCAAAAAAAAGTTTTAAAAACGGCCGTTTTTTCGTGAGCAGTGATTTTAATAATGCTTAAAGTGAAACAATAAAAGTGAAATATTCCTTTAAATTTAGTACCTGGGGGGTGTCTATAGTATGCCTGTAAAGTGGCGCTTTTTTCCCGTGTTTAGAACATTCTGACAGCAAAATTACATTTCTAAAGGGAAAAAAAAGTCATGAAGTAATAGCGGTGTCGGCTATAGTAAATTGTCTATGGGAGAAATCAAAGGTGCAAATTTTAAGGGTTAATATGCAAGTTATTGTCATAAAAAGTGTTTGGGGACCTGGGTCCTGCCCCAGGGGACATATATCAATGCAAAAAAAAGTTTTAAAAACGGACGTTTTTTTCGGGAGCAAAATGACATTTCTAAAGGGAAAAAAAATCATGAAAAAACGTCCGTTTTTAAAACTTTTTTTTGCATTGATATATGTCCCCTGGAGCAGGACCCAGATCCCCAAACACTTTTTATGACAATAACTTGCATATTAAACCTTAAAATTAGCACCTTCGATTTCTCCTATAGACAATTCACTATAGCTGACACCGCTATTACTTCAAGACTTTTTTTCCCTTTAGAAATGCCATTTTGCTCCCGAAAAAACGTCCGTTTTTAAAACTTTTTTTTACATTGATACATGTCCCCTGGGGCAGGACCCAGGTCCCCAAACACTTTTTATGACAATAACTTGCATAATAACCCTTAAAATTAGCACTTTTGATTTCTCCCATAGACAGTTCACTATAGCCGACACCACTATTAATTCATGACTTTTTTTTCCCTTTAGAAATGTCATTTTGCTGTCAGCAGTGGCGGATTAAGGTGGTCATGGGCCCCTAGGCTACTTTTTGTGTGGCCCCCTCCTAAGCATGCTTTACCAGAAAATAAATTATTTAGTGCCATGTGTAAAAGGGTAGACCTATATTACACGCCTCAAGTGCAACTCTCAGGTCTAAACATGGAGTTTAATAAAACTGTAGAAGGTACTCACAAAGGTACATAGTGAACAAGCATGTTGGCAAAAGCTGCCGGATATCCTGGGAGTGAGTCTGGTCCGTTTCCTGGATTGCAGTGGTGTCCGATGGACAGGCTGTGCCGATGGATGCTGGCACTTCCTGTGGAACACACGGTGGGAACCAGGAGGATGACATCACTTCCGGAAGCGGGCACGAATAGGCGACGCGTTTGCGGAGCTACGCTCCTTCCTCAGGCCTAACATGGGCTGTGATTGGGCAGGGTTTATACAGCCAGTGAGTGACACTGATAGGTTGACAAAACGCTCCGTGCATTGGATAATGCTGCGATGGTTCAGAGCTATTCGGGAAGTGGCTGATTAAATAACATCAGATACCAGGATATATTAATAACATGGTGCATTAATTACCGTATTTATCGGCGTATAACACGCACTTTTTTCCCCTTAAAATCAGGGGAAAATCGCGGGTGCGTGTTATACGCCGATCCCCTGCGATCCTGAGCTGCCAGATCTTCAAAATCGCCGACCGCGATTTGAAAATGGCGCCGCCGGCGCCGAAATACAGAGAGGCTCTTCTCGGCCACTTTCGGCTTCACTCGAGCGCCGCCCGAACCTAGCCGAGTGTACTCGGCTAGGTTCAGATAGCTCCGCTCACGGTCACGCCCATCCCGGGCGGGACTACAAGTGGAGCCGAAAGTGAACGAGAGCCGCCGAGAAGAGCCGAGGACCGGCTCTGTGTATTTCTGCGCCAGCGGCGCCATTTTCAAATCGCGGTCGGCGATTTTGAAGCCCAGGATGGCAGGGGATCACAGGATCGAAGGCTGCACTGGGGCAAGGCTGCACTGGGGCAAGGCTGCACTGACAAGGCTGCACTGGGGAAGGCTGCACTGGCAAGGCTGCACTGGGGCAAGGCTGCACTGGGGAAGGCTGCACTGACAAGGCTGCACTGGGGCAAGGCTGCACTGGGGAAAAATGTAAGTTGGGAGCCTTGGGTTCCACATTCTGCCTTCTTTGGGCCTACTTCTCTCCCATCAACCCTTACGATGTAAGTTGGGTGCCTTGGGTTCCACATTCTGGCTTCTTTGGGCCTACTACTCTCCCATCAACACACTCTTACCATGCCTCCATTAAATACCCTGCTTCTACCTCACCTGTGTGACAAGGGCTACAGCACTAAAATTGGAAAACCTAGTTAATAGGGGATTCCACCATCCAACAGGCCAATAACAGCATAAAAGCAATTGGGGAGGACTGGGCTTGAAGGCAGGGAGGCATTTGCCCCATGGGTCAGTACTAATAAGATATGTTGGCCTAGTAGCCCAAATGGCCATGTACCTTTCACACAGAGTGCGCTCATCAATGACCGGGACCAGGTGGAGATAATATAATAATCAGAAGCCTTCAAAGTCCCATTCAAAATAGTACGTTCTTTTCTGTCATAGCAAGCATATGAACACTCCACCCATCCAGCATACAGCATATGCAGTGGCGGCCCATCAATAGGGGGCACTCGGGCGCCGCACCCCCCACTCAAAAGCTTGACATGAAAAAAAAAAGTGGTCCTTTAACCTCCCTGGTGGTTTTCCAGAGTGTGGCTCGGGGTTAAATTTCAGCACCATTAGTGGTAACCCTGAGTCACACTCGAGATTGCATTGCAGGATCCTGGTGCAGTGTACTTACCTTGTCCCCAGGATCCTGCGATGTCCCCCCTCTGTGTCCGTGGGCTCTGTCCTCCGCCCGATGCCTCTCTGTGCCGGGCTCCGTTCCCTGTGAGCATCGCGATGCACGGGGGGCGGAGCCTGGCGGCAAATTCAATACAGTGAAAAATCATAACACTTCCAATACACTGTAATCTTACAGATTACAGTACTGCATGAAATCATTTAACATCCCTTTTGTCCCTAGTGCTTTGTCCAATGCTCTGCATGCAGTTTTATATTATATACTGTTCTTTCTGACTGGAAACTGGAGATTGTCCACAGCAACCAAAAAGTGTCCCTTTACGTCAAAAGTGGTTTTAGACCAGCTAAAAAACAGCGGTAGTAAATTAGAACACTTGCAGAATTGAGCAATAGTGAACCGTGGGGAAATTAATTTTATTATTATTATATTATTATTTTTTATAATTATTTATATTTATTTATTATATTATAATTTATGATTTTGTGTTTCAAACTCTATCATACCCAGGATATCTACTAGACTCTTGTTTGGACACATTTAATGCCCCGTACACACGGTCGGACTTTGTTCGGACATTCCGACAACAAAATCCTAGGATTTTTTCCGACGGATGTTGGCTCAAACTTGTCTTGCATACACACGGTCACACAAAATTGTCGGAAAATCCGATTGTTCTAAACGCGGTGACGTAAAACACGTACGTCGGGACTATAAACGGGGCAGTGGCCAATAGCTTTCATCTCTTTATTTATTCTGAGCATGCGTGGCACTTTGTCCGTCGGATTTGTGTACACACGATCGGAATTTCCGACAACGGATTTTGTTGTCGGAAAATTTTATCTCCTGCTCTCCAACTTTGTGTGTCGGAAAATCCGATGGAAAATGTCCGATGGAGCCCACACACAGTCGGAATTTCCGACAACACGCTCCGATCGGACATTTACCATCGGAAAATCCGACCGTGTGTACGGGGCATAAGTGTGTTATTGCTAAGAATTACAGGTCTACAATATAAAATGTCAAATTTCTATGCAAAATAATGGTACCGCTTTGAGACGCAAAAATCTGACATAATCATACCGCCAGGGAGGTTAAGAGCGTCCGGTCAGCAGACACTTTGCTGTCCACTAGAAGCTTGACTGCTGCAATCAGGTGATTGCAGCTGAAAAGCTTCATTGGGCGGTGATTGGAGTTTAACCAGTTGCCGACCGCCTCACGATGATATACGTCGGCAAAATGGCACGGGCAGGCAGAATCACGTACCTGTACGTTAAGAATGATAGAAGGGTTTGGCGCTGTTCCTATTTAGTTTCCTACCTTCATATAGGTTACTAGATACAAAAAAAAAAAAATTTTAGATTCCTAGGTGCACCGTGCATATGTCAAATATTAAATACAAATTAAAAATATGAATTCCCAAGTATACCGTGCATATGTCAATTAAATATTCTACTACAATATTGTACAATCATAGGTGATACATAAACATTGAATGCATAACTTAAATATGTGGTGTTACTAAAGGGGGAGAGGGGGGAGGGGGGGGGGGGAAGGGGGGGGGGGTGTAGGAGGAGTGAAATGGGGAAGGGGGGAGGGGGTGTAGGAGATCTGCTCCTGAGGAAAAATTGGCAGTAACAAGATAAAGTGCAAAGGTGCTGGTGAAATTCAAAAAACAGCAATAACAAGATAAAGTGCAAACGTGCTTCAAAAAAATTCTTTAGTATGTCTCTTGTGCAATTTCTTGTGCTGTGGTAATAATCCTTCACTTATAATGTCTCTTTACTCTGAAAGTGCGGCCACTCACCAGATCACTTCACCCCTGCAGGGGTAGCAGGCAGTTACAGTTTTTGCGCCACTGTACAGCGATCGCTGGCGGGCTCAGGATCGTGGTATATCATATGTAAAGAGAAAGGGAGTGCCCATAGCGTAAAATTGCTTTTAAAAGATTTTATTACACAAAATGGAAATGGGCGTGGCCTAATCTGTGCTTCCCAAACATCACCTCCTGTATCAGCGCTGAAGGACATTTGTGACGGTTTTGACGTTTTTTACCATTTCGCTTGATTTTTACTGTAAAAGTGTGAGTACCCTTCCATTTTGTGTAATAAAATCTTTTAAAAGCAATTTTACGCTATGGGCACTCCCTTTCTCTTTACATATGATATACCACGATCCTGAGCCCGCCAGCGATCGCTGTACAGTGGCGCAAAAACTGTAACTGCCTGCTACCCCTGCAGGGGTGAAGTGATCTGGTGAGTGGCCGCACTTTCAGAGTAAAGAGACATTATAAGTGAAGGATTATTACCACAGCACAAGAAATTGCACAAGAGACATACTAAAGAATTTTTTTGAAGCACGTTTGCACTTTATCTTGTTATTGCTGTTTTTTGAATTTCACCAGCACATTTGCACTTTATCTTGTTACTGCCAATTTTTCCTCAGGAGCAGATCTCCTACACCCCCTCCCCCCTTCCCCATTTCACTCCTCCTACACCCCCCCCTCTTCCCCCCCCCCCCTCCCCCCTCTCCCCCTTTAGTAACACCACATATTTAAGTTATGCATTCAATGTTTATGTATCACCTATGATTGTACAATATTGTAGTAGAATATTTAATTGACATATGCACGGTATACTTGGGAATTCATATTTTTAATTTGTATTTAATATTTGACATATGCACGGTGCACCTAGGAATCTAAAATTTTTTTTTGTATCTAGTAACCTATATGAAGGTAGGAAACTAAATAGGAACAGCGCCAAACCCTTCTATCATTCTTAATATATTTCAGCTGTCCCCATTTAGGGTGACTGCTTGTTGGGAGGCAGCAGTTCCAAACGTCACCAATTAAGCCCTTACTTCCACTGCGCGGGTTCACCATCCCTTTACGTACCTGTACGTGATCTGCCTCCCGCGGGTGGGGGGTCCCGAGGCGGTCGGCTTCTGTCCGGGAGCGATCGGATGTGAGGGGGAGGCCATCCATTCGTGGCCCCCCCCTCGCGATCGCTCCCAGCCAATGAGAATCTTCCTCTGCCTCTGTATAGTAAACAGAGGCAGAGGAAGTGATGTCATCTCTCCTCAGCTCGGTATTTTCCGTTCCGGCGCCGAGGAGAGAAGACATCAATGTGAGTGTAAAACACTACACACACAGTAGAACACAACAGGCATACATTACACCCCCCCATCACCCCCCGATCACCCCCTGATCACCCCCCAATCACCCCCACCCCCCGTCACACTGACACCACACTGACACCAAGCAGTTTTTTTTTTTTTTTCAGATTACTGCATTGGTGTCAGTTTGTGACAGTTAGTGTGGTAGGGCAGTTAGTATTAGCCCCCTTTAGGTCTAGGGTACCCCCCTAACCCCCCCTAATAAAGTTTTAACCCCTTGATCACCCCCCGTCGCCAGTGTCACTAAGCGATCATTTTTCTGATCACTGTATTAGTGTCACTGGTGACGCTAGTTAGGGAGGTAAATATATAGGTTCGCCATCAGCATTTTATAGCGTCAGGGACCCATATACTACCTAATAAAGGTTTTAACCCCTTGATTTCCCCCTAGTTAACCCTTTCACCAGTGATCACCATATAACTGTTACGGGTGACGCTGGTTAGTTCGTTTATTTTTTATAGTGTCAGGGCACGTGCCGTTTATTACCGAATAAAGGTTTAGCCCCCTGATCGCCTGGCGGTGATATAACTTAGGTTTTAGGGTCAGATAGGGTCTGCGTCGCCCCAGGCAGGGTCAGGTTAGCGCCAGTACTGCTAACACCCATGCACGCAGCATACACCTCCCTTAGTGATATAGTATCTGAACGGATCAATATCTGATCCGATTAGATCTATACTAGCATCCCCAGCAGTTTAGGGTTCCCAAAAACGCAGCGTTAGCGGGATCAGCCCAGATACCTGCTAGCACCTGCGTTTTGCCCCTCTGCCTGGCCCAGCTAAGCCCACCCCACCCAAATGCAGTATCGATCGATCACTGTCACTTACAAAACACTAAACGCATAACTGCAGCGTTTGCAGAGTCAGGCCTGATCCCTGCGATCGCTAACAGTTTTTTTGGTGAACTGGCAAGCACCAGCCCCAGGCAGCGTCAGGTTAGTGCCAGTAGCGCTAACACCCACGCACGCACCGTACACCTCCCTTAGTGGTATAGTATCTGAACGGATCAATATCTGATCCGATCAGATCTATACTAGCATCCCCAGCAGTTTAGGTTTCCAAAAACACAGTGTTAGCGGAATCAGCCCAGATACCTGCTAGCACCTGCGTTTTGCCCCTCCTCCCGGCCCAGCCCACCCAAGTGCAGCATCGATCGATCACTGTCACTTACAAAACATTAAACGCATAACTGCAGCGTTCGCAGAGTCAGGCCTGACCCCTGCGATCGCTAACAGTTTTTTTGGTAGCGTCTTGGTGAACTGGCAAACACCATCGGCCTAGTACACCCGGGTCGTAGTCAAACCAGCACTGCAGTATCACGTGGTGACGTGGCGAGTCCCATAAGTGCAGTTCAAGCTGGTGAGGTGGCAAGCACAAGTAGTGTCCCGCTGCCACCAAGAAGAAGACAAACACAGACCCGTCGTGCCCATAGTGCCCTTCCTGCTGCATTCGCCAATCCTAATTGGGAACCCACCACTTCTGCAGCACCCGTACTTCCCCCATTCACATCCCCAACCAAATGCAGTCGGCTGCATGAGAGGCATTTTCTTTATGTCCTCCTGAGTACCCATAGCCAACGAACCCCCCCAAAAAATATGTTGTGTCTGCAGCAAGCGCGGATATAGGCGTGACACCCGCTATTATTGTCCCTCCTGTCCTGACAATCCTGGTCTTTGCATTGGTGAATGTTTTGAACGCTACCATACACTAGTTGAGTATTAGCATAGGGTACAGCATTGCACAGACTAGGCACACTTTCACAGGGTCTCCCAAGATGCCATCGCATTTTGAGAGACCGGAACCTGGAACAGGTTACAGTTACAAAAGTTACAGGTGATATATGCCGAAGCATGGGGGCAGCAGGGGCGGAGGAGCTATTTGCTCCTACCTTTTGCGGGAGGATACCCCCCTGCTTCGGCATATATAAATGGTGCATGTATGCCCATCATTAAAAGTGGGTGGATGAAGGGAGGTATTCTAATGGTGGGCATACCCACCGATCAATCTCTTTTTTTGTTCAGCCCACAGGCTGCATGAAAAAAAAAATTACAATATATGCCCAACAAGGACCAGCAATGTACTGGTATGTTGCTGGACTTTGAGTGGTTATACCAGAATGATGCCTGCAGGTTTAGGTATCAACTTGGTATCATTGTTTTCAGCCAGCGGTCGGCTTTCATGTAAAAGCAATCCTAGTGGCTAATTAGCCTCTAGACTGCTTTTACAAGCAGTGGGAGGGAATGCCCCCCCCCCACCATCTTCCATGTTTTTCTCTGGCTCTCCTGTCCCAACAGGGAACCTGAGAATGCAACCGGTGATTCAGCCAGCTGACCATAGAGCTGATCAGAGACGAGAGTGGCTCCAAACATCTCTATGGCCTAAGAAACAGGAAGCTACGAGCATTTCATGACTTAGATTTCGCCGGATGTAAATAACACCATTGGGAAATTGGGAAGGCATTTTATCACACCAATCTTGGTGTGGTCAGATGCTTTGAGGGCAGAGGAGAGATCTAGGGTCTAATAGACCCCAATTTTTTCAAAAAAGAGTACCTGTTACTACATATTGCTATCATAGGGGATATTTACATTCCCTGAGATAACAATAAAAATGATAAAAAAAAAAAAAATGAAAGGAACAGTTTAAAAATAAGATAAAAAAGCAAAAAAATAATAAAGAAAAAAAAAAAAGCACCCCTGTCCCCCCCTGCTCTCGCGCAAAGGCGAACGCAAGCGTCGGTCTGGCGTCAAATGTAAACAGCAATTGCACCATGCATGTGAGGTATCACCGTGAAGGTCAGATCGAGGGCAGTAATTTTAGCAGTAGACCTCCTCTGTAAATCTAAAGTGGTAACCTGTAAAGGCTTTTAAAGGCTTTTAAAAATGTATTTAGTTTGTCGCCACTGCACGTTTGTGCGCAATTTTAAAGCATGTCATGTTTGGTATCCATGTACTCGGCCTAAGATCATCTTTTTTATTTCATCAAACATTTGGGCAATATAGTGTGTTTTAGTGCATTAAAATTTAAAAAACTGTGTTTTTTCCCAAAAAAATGTGTTTGAAAAATCGCTGCGCAAATACTGTGTGAAAAAAAAAATGAAACACCCACCATTTTAATCTGTAGGGGGTTCAAAGTAATTTTCTTGCAAAAAAAAAATTTTTTTCATGTAAACAAAAAGTGTCATAAAGGACTTTGTCTTCAAGTGGTTCGAAGAGTGGGTGATGTGTGACATAAGCTTCTAAATGTTGTGCATAAAATGCCAGGACAGTTCAAACCCCCCCCCCCCCAAATGACCCCATTTTGGAAAGTAGACACCCCAATCTATTTGCTGAGAGGCATGTCAAGTCCATGGAATATTTTATATTGTGACACAAGTTGCGGGAAAAAGACAATTTTTTTTTTTTTTTGCACAAAGTTGTCACTAAATGATATATTGCTCAAACATACTATGGGAATATGTGAAATTACACCCCAAAATACATTCTGTTGCTGCTCCTGAGTATGGGGATACCACATGTGTGAGACTTTTTGGGAGCCTAGCCGCGTACGGGACCCCGAAAACCAAGCACCGCCTTCAGGCTTTCTAAGGGCGTAAATTTTTGATTTCACTCGTCACTGCCTATCACAGTTTCGGAGGCCATGGAATGCCCAGGTGGCACAAAGCCCCCCCAAATGACCCTATTTTGGAAAGTAGACACCCCAAGCTATTTGAAGAGAGGTATAGTGAGTATTTTGCAGACCTCACTTTTTGTCACAAAGTTTTGAAAATTGAAAAAAGAAAAATACATTTTTTTTTTTGTCTTTCTTCATTTTCAAAAACAAATGAGAGCTGTAAAATACTCACCATGCCTCTCAGCAAATAGCTTGGGGTGTCTACTTTCCAAAATGGGGTCATTTGGGGGGGTTTGTGCCATCTTGGCAATCCATGGCCTCCGAAACTGTGATAGGCATTGAAGAGTGAAATCAAAAATTTACACCCTTAGAAATCCTGAAGGCGGTGATTGGTTTTCGGAGCCCCGTACGCGGCTAGGCTCCCAAAAAGTCCCACACATGTGGTATCCCCATACTCAGGAGAAGCAGCTAAATGTATTTTGGGGTGTAATTCCACATATGCCCATGGCCTGTGTGAGCAATATATCATTTAGTGACAACTTTGTGCAAAAAAAAAAAAAAAGTGTCACATTCCTGCAACTTGTGTCAAAATATAAAACATTCCATGGACTCAACATGCCCCTCGGCAAATAGCTTGGGATGTCTACTTTCCAAAATGGGGTCATTTGGGGGGGTTTGTGCTATCTGGGCATTTTATGGCCTTCAAAACTGTGATAGGTAGTGAGGAGTGAAATCAAAAATTTACGCCCGTAAGGCGTAAGGCGGTGATTGGTTTTCGGGGCCCCGTACGCAGCTAGGCTCCCAAAAAGTCCCACACATGTGGCCTGTGTTAGCAATATATCATTTAGTGACAACTGTTTGTAATTTGTTTTTTTTTGTCATTATTCAATCACTTGGGACAAAAAAATTAATATTCAATGGGCTCAACATGCCTCTCAGCAATTTCCTTGGGGTGTCTACTTTCCAAAATGGGGTCATTTGGGGGGGTTTTGTACTGCCCTGCCATTTTAGCACCTCAAGAAATGACATAGGCAGTCATAAATTAAAGGCTGTGTAAATTCCAGAAAATGTACCCTAGTTTGTAGGCGCTATAACTTTTGCGCAAACCAATAAATATACACTTATTGACATTTTTTTTACCAAAGACATGTGGCCGAATACATTTTGGCCTAAATGTATGACTAAAATTGAGTTTATTGGATTTTTTTTATAACAAAAAGTAGAAAATATCATTTTTTTTCAAAATTTTCAGTCTTTTTCCGTTTATAGCGCAAAAAATAAAAACGGCAGAGGTGATCAAATACCATCAAAAGAAAGCTCTATTTGTGGGAAGAAAAGGATGCAAATTTCGTTTGGGTACAGCATTGCATGACCGCGCAATTAGCAGTTAAAATGACGCAGTGCCAAATTGTAAAAAGTGCTCTGGTCAGGAAGGGGATAAATCCTTCCGGGGCTGAAGTGGTTAAACAGGGAGCAGGCCTTGCATCCTGAACACTCCCAATGAGTCCCACTCTCTACATCCATTCATTTATTCCACCCTGTTGCACCTGATTGGCGGATCCAGGGAAACGGTGGTCAGGGGTTAATCACGGAACCGTCACTTACGGTTTCCCCCTTCCGCCATCATCACTGACTGCAGATATACATCATCTGTCCCTCCTACATACTCTACAGGCTGCTGCATATGATTGGCACGGGTGAAGCTGTATATTACGGGCACAGTGAGGCCGCATATGATGGGCATAGTGGGGCCGCATATGATGGGCATAGTGAGGCCACATATGATGGGCATAGTGAGGCCGCATATAATTGGCACAGTGAGGCCGCATACGATTGGCACAGTGAAGCTGCATATTACGGGAACAGTGTGGCTGCATATGATTGGCACAGTGTGGCTGCAAATGATTGACACAGGGAGGCCACATATTATGGGCACAGTGACTCCGCATATTACGGGCACAGTGAGGCCGCATATGATGGCCATAATGAGGCCGCATATGATTGGCACTACTACACGGATATATAAAATTTGTGATTACATCTGTCCTGTGTAGTGTATACATCTGGTGGGCACAGATGAGACTGCTCTGGTGAGCAAAGATGAGACAGCACTGCTGGGCACAGATGAGATGGCACTGGTGGGCACAGATGAGAAGGCACTGCTGGGCACAGATGAGAAGGCACTGCTGGGCACAGATGAGATGGCACTGGTGGGCACAGATGAGACCGCAGTGATGGGCACAGATGAGACCGCACTTTTGGGCACTGGTGGGCCCAGATAGGCTGTACTGGTGGGTACAGATGAGACCATAGTGATGGGCACAGATGAGACCGCACTTATGGGCAATGGTGGGCACAGATGAGACCGCAGTGATGGGCACAGATGAGACCGCACTTATGGGCACTGGTGGGCACAGATAGGCTGCACTGGTGGGCACAGATGAGACCGCAGCGATGGCCACAGGCAGGCGGCACTTATGGGCACAGATAGGCGGCACTGATGGGCACAGATGAGACTGCACTGATATGCTGCACTGATGGGAACTGATAAGACTGCACTGATATGCTGCACTGTTGAGGCTGAACTTATGGGCATTCATAGGCTGCACTAATAAGCAATGGACACCATCCACTGCCCTAATGACACTGTCCACTGCTTTACTGACACAGTCCACAGCCAAATATCTGTGGGAAGGGTTTCCACCATCTCTGCTAAGTTTGCAGTCATTTTTTATGTCTTATTTTCAGTGTGATGTGTGTTATATGCAGGGCCGTCTTTACCACCTGTATTCCCGAGCTAGCCAAATGGGAGCTCCACTGACACTCTAACCCCGTCCTATGCAGCCTGTATGCTCAGGGTGTAACAGTTGTAGTGAGAGCAGAGAGTGGAAGCCCCGCCCCCTCTGAATGTATGTAGTGAGCTCGGCTGGCCAGGTATGTCCTTACACCATAAAATGCCTGACTGCTGAAACCCTGAGCTGTGTTATTCAACCGTTAAACTGTGTATTACTGTGCATTGCTGAAAGTTCTTTGACCATCTCCTCTAGTATGTCCGCAATCTCAGATTGTCTCCTGTAGTATGTCCACAGTCTCAGATTGTCTCCTGTAGCATGTCCACAGTCTCTGGTCTTCTCCTGCAGTATGTCCGCAGTCTCTGACCCTCTCCTGCAGTACGTTTGCAGTCTCTGATGCTCTCCTGCAGTATATTTGCAGTCTCTGATGCTCTCTTGTAATATGTTTGCAGTCTGTGACCCTCTCCTGTGGTATGTCTGCACTCTCTGACCCTCTCCTGTAGTATGTGTATTAACCACTTAAGCCCTGGACCATTTGGCTGGCCAAAGACCAGAGCACTTTTTGCGATTCGGCACTGACAATTGCGTGGTCGTGCGGCGTTGCACCTAAACAAAACTGACATTCTTTTTTTCCCCACAAATAAAGCTTTCTTTTGGTGGTATTTGATTGCCTCTGCGGTTTTAATTTTTTGCGCTATAAACAAAAAAGGAGCAACAATTTTGAAAAAAACAAAATATTTTTTACTTTTTGATATAGTAAATATCACCAAAAAATATATTAAAAAAAACATTTTTTTTCCCTCAGTTTAGACCGATACATGATCTTCTGCATATGTTTAGTAAAAAAATCGCAATAAGCGTATATTGATTGGTTTGCACAAAAGTTATAGCGTCTACATAATAGTGGATAGTTTTATGGCTTTTTTACTATTCATTTTTTTTTACTAGTAATGGCGGCGATCTGCGATTTTTAGAGAGACTGCGACATTATGGCAGACACGTCGGACAATTTTGACACATTTTTGGGACCGTTGGCATTTTTACAGCGATCAATGCTATAAAATTGCATTGATTACTGTAAAAATGTCACTGGCAGTGAAGGGGTTAACCACTAGGGGGCAGGGAAGGGGTTAAGTGTATCCTAGTACGTGTTCTAACTGAAGGGGGGGCGGACTGTGCAGGGGACATGACAGATCATCTGTTCATACTCTGTCTGTTCTCTCCTCAGAGAACCGGGATCTGTGTGTTTACACACACAGATCCCGGTTCTCGGTGTGCCCCAAGCGATCGCGGGAGCCCGGCGGTGATCGCGACTGCCGGGCACTCGCATCGGCACCATGGGCGAGCAGGGGGCGCGCGCGTGCCTCCGGCGGCGCGCACGAACCCCCTAGTGGCCGTCTATTGTACCAACGTGTATAACTACGGCGGCTGGTCGGTATGCGGTTAATGTGCTGCTTTACTTGCTCATTTATTTGGTATTGCTCCACTGCTCAATGCTAATGATGTGCATTAACCTGTAGCAACCAATCAGTGAACAGTAGTGATCTGCTGTAACGCCTAGCAACCAATCAGTGAGCGCTAATAATGTGCAGTAACCTCTAGTAATCAATCGGCAAGCAGAAATTATGTGTTTTAACCTCTAGCAACCAGCCAGTGAGCAGTAAGGATAGACTGTAACCTCTGGCAACCAATTGCAATTGCTGCGTGAACTGCTGCAGTAAACTGATTTTGCATCTACCTGCTATTTTTTGTATGTCTCAGAATGGAGGGGGGGGAATGTTTGCCCAGGGCACAATCAATATTAAAGATGGCCCTAATTAAGTGTTCTTGCATAGCAAGACCA
The DNA here is from genome assembly GCF_042186555.1 of Aquarana catesbeiana. NCBI lineage: Eukaryota > Metazoa > Chordata > Amphibia > Anura > Ranidae > Aquarana > Aquarana catesbeiana. The sequence continues at coordinate 369,811,030 of NC_133328.1, read as the reverse complement.
CTTACTGTTATCTCACATATATATTATTATTATTATAGCCAAATTTTCCACCCTAACTCCTCCCACAATTTTTACACTACATAGTCAAGTAATATACCGAAACGTGCGGATTGTTCCCGAATGGTGTGCTATTATTTTGTGGAACGTTTCGCCGAATGGTTCACGAAATATCATTGTTTTTGCAGTGAATTTGGTCCCATAGGAATGAATGGGGAAACTAGAGTGGGAGGTGACAAAAGCTGAAAAATCAGAACATGATTTCTAAACTGCCACCACTCCCTCATTTTCAAGCCCACCTACACAAATCTTATATCAAAACGTTCAGCTATCCCTGCTGCCACTAAACATGTCCACGGCTAAGCCATAATCCTGATAGTTTTCACGATATGACCATTTGTTTGCAACTCACACCGTCCATTGACATTCATTATAACTACACTCTAGCCCCTTCAAATTTGAAGGGCAATGTCTAAACTGCGACCGTGCCTTCAATTTTAAAATTTCAGAGACATACTATGTATCAAAATCTAGGTCTGGGTCTTGTGATTCTCACAATATAAAGATCTTCGCTGTAGGATTATAGTTTTTAAAATACGGCCATTTGAATTACTGCACAGTTACTACAGCTATCATGGTCCTGTGTATTGAGCAGTATTTGTGAAGCATAAACAGGGCATGAGCGTTGCTAGGAAACAGTGGTTGTAAACACAAGATGCTGAGACCCCCAAATGCATGTGGTCATACCTTCATCTGCTAGACTTGATAATGCTTGTAGACTCCTCCCACAGTTTTTACACTACAGAGACAAGTAATATACCGAAACGTTCCCGATTGGTGTGCTATTACTTTGTGGAACGTTTCGCCGAATGGTCCACAAAATATCGTCGTTTTTGCGGCGAAATTGGTCCCATAGGAATGAATGGCGAAATGTTCAAAACTAGAGTGGGAGGTGACAAAAGCTGACAACCCCATGATCAGCCAAAACATTATGACTACCCCATAATCAGCCAAAACATTATGACTGCCCCATGAAAAAAAAAATTATTTTGTCGAACGTTTCGCCGAATGGTTCACGAAATATTGTCGTTTTTGCGGCAAAATTGGTCCCATAGGAAAGAATGGTGAAATGTTAAAAACTAGAGTGGGAGGTGACAAAAGCTGACAACCCCATGATCAGCCAAAACATTATGACCGCCCCATGAAAAAAAAAATTATTTTTGAAAAAAAAAAAATCATTTTTGAAAAAAAAAAATTCATTTTTGAAAAAAAAAAATTCATTTTTGGAAAAAAAAAAAAATTCATTTTTGAAAAAAAAAAAAATATTTTTGAAAAAAAAAAAACTTTTGAAAAAAATGTTCAGCTCTTTCAGCTAATGATGGGACTTCAACTTTTTTACTACTATTTATACTTTTTAAAATATTAAGCTTTAACACTTTTCACAGTTACTCAAGCCACTCCATCCAGTTACTCCGCCCACTCCAGTTGTAGAGGCAAGAACACTTTTCACAATTTCCCCAGAAATTGTACCTTTTCTAGTTATATGTGACGTTACATATCACAGAGACCAGTATTGTGGTGATATTGAAGTCTATTGAGATTTCCATACATTAGAGGGTTCCGCCGTTATTGTTTTATTGATTAGTAAGTTACAAGTAGTTTAAATAAGGGGTATCAAGCAACACTCACAAAATGTGAGTACATCTTTCCTGTCAAGTGTATACAGCTATATACACTGACCTTCTTCCTTCCTGTATATAGAGACTCTCTATATACAGGAAGGAAGAAGCTGGGTATATATAGCTGTCTACACTACACAGATATACACAAATTGTGATTACATCTGTCCTGTGTAGTGTATACAGCTATATATACCCACCTTCTTCCTTCCTGCATATAGAGACCTTCCTCCATCATCATTGACTGCAGATATAAATCATCTGTCCTGTTAGTGTATATATAGCTGTATACAGGACAGATGATTTATATCTGCAGTCAGTGATGATGGCGGAAGGTCTCTATATACAGGAAGGAAGTTGGTTGTATATAGCTAGCTGTATACAGGACAGATGATGTATGCCTGCATACCCTTATCTGTGAGGCTGAGCTATATACCCTGATCTGTAATGCTGAGCTATGTACCCTGATCTGTAATGCTGAGCTATATACCCTGATCTGTAATACTGAGTTATATACTCTGATCTGTAATGCTGTGCTATATACCCAATACTGTGAGGCTGAGCTATATACAGTGGGGAGAACAAATATTTGATACACTGCCGATTTTGCAGGTTTTCCTACTTACAAAGCATATAGAGGTCTGTCATTTTTATCATAGGTAATTCAACTGTGAGAGACGGAATCTAAAACAAAAATCCTGAAAATCACATTGCATGATTTTTAAGTAATTTATTTGCATTTTATTGCATGACATAAGTATTTGATACATCAGAAAAGCAGAACTTAATATTTGGTACCGAAACCTTTGTTTGCCTGTAGGCCACTCTAGGACCTTGAGATGCTTCTTACGGAGCCACTCCTTAGTTGCCCTGGCTATGTGTTTCGGATCGTTGTCATGCTGGAAGACCCAGCCATGACCCATCTTCAATGCTCTTACTGAGGGAAGGAGGTTGTTAGCCAAGATCTTGTGATACATGGTCCCATCCATCCTCCCCTCAATACGGTGCAATCGCCCTGTCCCCTTTGCAGAAAAGCAGCCCCAAAGAATGATGCTTCCACCTCCATGCTTCACGGTTGGGATGTTGTTCTTGGGGTTGTACTCATCCTTCTTCTTCCTCCAAACACGGCAAGTGGAGTTTAGACCAAAAAGCTCTATTTTTGTCTCATATGACCACATGACCTTCTCCCATTCCTTCTCTGGATCATTCAGATGGTCAACTTCAGACAGGCCTGGACATGCGCTGGCTTGAGCAGGGGGACCTAGTGTGTTACTAATGGTTTTCTTTGAGACTGTGGTCCCAGCTCTCTTCAGGTCATTGACCAGGTCCTGCCGTGTAGTTCTGGGCTGATCCCTCATCTTCCTCATGATCATTGATGTCCCACGAGGTGAGATCTTGCATGGAGCCCCAGACCGAGGGAGATTGACCATCTTGAACTTCTTCCATTTTCTAATAATTGCGCCAACAATTGTTGCCTTCTCTCTAAGCTGCTTGCCTATTGTCCTGTAGCCCATCCCAGCCTTGTGCAGGTTTACAATTTTATCCCTGATGTACTTACACAGCTCTCTGGTCCTGACCATTGTGGAGAGGTTGGAGTCTGTTTGATTGAGTGTGTGGACAGGTGTCTTTTATACACGTAACAAGTTCAAACAGGTGCAGTTAATACAGGTAATGAGTGGAGAACAGTAGGGCTTCTTAAAGAAAAAATAACAGGTCTGTGAGAGCTGGAATACTTACTGGTTGGTAGGTGATCAAATACATGTGATTTTCTGGATTTTTGTTTTAGATTCCGTCTCCTACAGTTGAAGAGTACCTGTGATAAAAATTACAGACCTCTACATGCTTTGTAAGTAGGAAAACCTGCAAAATAGGCAGTGAATCAAATACTTGTTCTCCCCACTGTACCCTGATCTGTAATGCTGAGCTATATACCCTGATCTGTGAGGCTGAGCTGTATACCCTGATCTGCCATGCTAATCTGTATACCCTGATCAGTAATGCTGAACTGTATACCCTGATCTGTGAGGCTCAGTTATATACGCTGTCCTGTGATGCTGGGGCTGTATACTCTGTCCTGTGAATCTGGGGCTGTATACTCTGTCCTGTGATGCTGAGCTGTATACTCCTGACACTATGGGTGGAAGTACATTGAATACAGGGGAGGGAGTGGGTGGATTCTATAAGGGTTGGGGTCTGGCGCTCCCCCATCCTAAAACTTAACCAGCCGCCACCGAGTATATGTCCGATCTATATTATGCACATAGGTGGTTTCCACGCATGCAGTAATGTATACTACATTCTAGACCAGTGGTTCTCAACTCCAGTCCTCAGGACCCACTAACAGGCCAGGTTTGCAAGATAACTGAAATACATCAGAGGTGATATAATTTGCTGCTCAGTGATTGCAGGATTCTAGTCTGCATCTTCCCAAGGTAATACTTAAAATCTGGCCTGTTAGTGGGTCCTGAGGACAGGAGTTGAGAACCACTGTTCTAGACCCATCCTTCCCTAATAACTAAATTAGCAATTGTTAAATAAGCATTAGAAAATGTTACATAGATTAGAAATTGCATTTAGGTAGTTAGCAGTTCCATATAAAATAAATTATTTCCTTAAAAAAATGCTTAAAAAAACAGGATTGCTGCTAATAAATTGCCAGTGTAACGCCCGTACACACGGTCGGACATTGATCGGACATTCCGACAACAAAATCCTAGGATTTCTTCCGACGAATGTTGGCTCAAACTTGTCTTGCATACACACGGTCACACAAAGTTGTTGGAAAATCCGATCGTTCTGAATGCGGTGACGTAAAACACGTACGTCGGGACTATAAACGGGGCAGTGGCCAATAGCTTTCATCTCTTTATTTATTCTGAGCATGCATGGCACTTTGTCCGTCGGATTTGTGTACACACGATCGAAATTTCCGACAACGGATTTTGTTGTCGGAAAATTTTATATCCTGCTCTCAAACTTTGTGTGTCGGAAAATCCGATGGAAAATGTGTGATGGAGCCTACACACGGTCAGAATTTCCGACAACAAGGTCCTATCACACATTTTCCGTCGGAAAATCTGACCGTGTGTACGGGGCATTACAGTGTTTCATGGCCCAAAATGAAGGTCCTTCACCATTCAGACACTGATCAGAGTGACAGCTGCAATTAGTGATACATACTAGGTATTATAGAAATGCTTGTTCCGCTTTCAGATCTGCAATCACAGTACTTGACAGAGAGACATTTTCCAGCACCAACTTCATCTCGGGCTCTGAGATGTCTTGTGACTGAGCGCCGTCGGTAAAAAGCAAGCTGAGGATGTAAGATGCGAAAAAGTTGCAATAAATCACGTATGTCCTTTACAGACTCTTACCTTCCAAAATGTTTACCAATAATTGCCAATAATTGCAGCACCATGGCACCTACTTTGTCCCTATGATATGACCAGTTGGTTGTGTTTGCCCCCAGACCAAAAGTTCCCTGCCATTGGCCAAAAGTTTCCAGACCAAGCAGACAGAAAAAAATCTGTAAACTGGGAGACTTTTATGTCCTTCAAATAGGTCATTGCTTCTTATGCAACTTATTAATTCTGTCAAATTATATTTTGGGGTGTATTTATAAAAATCAACAGAGCTATTTGTCCTGTGAATTTGCATGTACATTCGTTCTGTGCGAATAGGGGCAAAAAATTAATATTAGGCTATTTTCTCTCCAGGTCAAATGTTATTTGTGTTCAAATAATTTTATTAGTACAGTAAGGGGTAAACATACAGAGAATAATAACTTTTGCAAATTATCCCCAAAAGAAAGGGGCTAAAACAGGGTGCACAGTAATGCAGCAAATTGAATGGGACACACCCCTCAAGAGTGTGTAAAAACACAACAATTGTGGTGAGATTAAACAATTAATGACTGCAGTACAACACGATACATAGAAATAGAAGAAACCTCATGTGCCCAACATGTGGAAAAAATAAGACCCTTAAGTTAGGGAACTTATATACCCCCCAGTATAATGGGACTTTGTAGGCAAACCATACGATTAAATTAGATAAAAAGTGTTTTATTTATTTGAAAAAACATAAAAACAAGATACATTAGACATGAATCTCAACAAGAGTATTTATACAATAGAATTTGCTTTCATGTAATAATTTTTGTATACTTCCATTTATAATAGGATATTTTCTCTAGAAGCCTGACATGTTTCAGGACGGTGTCCCTTCTTCAGAGGCGTATTGCAGAGAGAAAAGTCGTATATATAGGAGATACATTCTGAAATAACAAATGAAAATAATTTGCACAAAGTAACAGTATAAACAACAGGAGGTTTAGCAACCCAGCATCCCACAGTGTCCACCATACATACCAGTAAAAGGTTTTCAAGAATGAAAGATACATATATAAATGTGCACAAACATCCAATTTGGCATGAGGCAGCAAATTATATCTTTTTGGATAAAAAGCGCACTGGCTGTCGGCTGACCAGCCAGTGTGGAATAATGGTTATCCCTCTGCTTCAGAAGTGACTTCGCAAAGGCCCCCAAATGGGAGGACAGCCCCGCTAGGTCCCAGATTGACCTTTAAAAAGGAAAGGAGAATGAACTTTTAAGTAATTTTCTCAAAACCCATAAATTTGCATATATTTTATATATATTTTATTACCTATTCACCTAAAAAAAAAAAAAAATCTTTTTCTTTTGTTTAAACTTAAACAAAGAGTGTAAAGTGTAGCCAGTATCCCATGTTTACAAGATCATACTCTCTTCAGAATATAAAAGAGAAGGCATACAGATAGGCCTGCTAAATTTAGGGGATTGACAGTGAACCCTTTTATATAGGAATGAAAAAATAATTATGCAGCTGAACCGTTTGGCCAAATAAGTATGGAACAGGAAAGAATACAAAGGAGTATGAGGAGGTTTGCTTGATTTTGTCTCACAAAAAGGGTGTCTTGCAAGAGAATAAATCGCCCATTCCAGGGAGAAAGAAGTTTAATTTTACTTACTTATTGGATGCAGGGATGATGCATAGGCAGCTGGAGCAGAGAGCGCCCTGGAGCCTAGATGGTGGGATAACACACTGGGCAGGACGCCAAGACGCGGCTTAAATAGCCTCCGGCGCCTGCGCAGTGAGATTCCAATCAGAAGTGTCAGCAGAGGGAAGGATGTTGCTCTGCGGTGTGCGCATGCATCAGACGGAACGGCGCACATAGGGAGGGCGGACATCCAGGGATCCTGAGGAAGAGGAAACTCCGGGGTCACGCCGTCCCTGGAGGATGGCGTCATTACGCATGACGCAACGCACAGCAGCGTTCTGTCAAACTAATACTTGTCATGATATGGGATTGGGCAGAAACAAAGAAAGAAGCAACCATTGCTATGGCAACTAAGAATGCGGTCACGCAAACAAAGAGGAGGGGGGAAAAAGGGAAGGGGAGAGGATGGACAAGAAAGACAAATGGGAGGAAAAAGAAAAAAAGAAAAAAGAAAAAGGAAAAAAGAAAAAGAAAAAAAGCAAATTAGATGAATGAGTTATAGTGACCGTAAAGAAAGATGCATGAAAAATCCTATCAAAAAATATACATATAAAAAATGGAAAATAAATAAATAAATAAATAAATAAAATCAGAATCAACTAACTGATTCCATTTTATTTAGAAACCAAAATAAAATAAAAAAAAGGGGACCCGAGGCGACCAAAAGATGGGGCCCCAGGGGAGGGTCTGCACGGCGCTCGCCTAGAGCCGGAGTGCTGGGGGAGCGTCATGCAGGTCCACCCCACCGACGCACGAAAACACCAACATGACAAGCCCATTGGACGGACGAGTCTGCCGTGTGGGAAGGTGATGAGGGCGTGGCACCTTCCCACACTGCAGACTCGTCCGTCAAATGGGCTTGTCATGTCAGTGTTTTCGTGCGTCGGTGGGGTGGACCTGCATGACGCTCCCCCAGCACTCCGGCTCTGGGCGAGCGCCGTGCAGACCCTCCCCTGGGGCCCCATCTTTTGGACGCCTCGGGTCCCCTTTTTTTAATTTTATTTTGGTTTCTAAATAAAATGGAATCAGTTAGTTGATTCTGATTTTATTTATTTATTTATTTTCCATTTTTTATATGTATATTTTTTGATAGGATTTTTCATGCATCTTTCTTTACGGTCACTATAACTCATTCATCTAATTTGCTTTTTTTCTTTTTCTTTTTTCCTTTTTCTTTTTTCTTTTTTTCTTTTTCCTCCCATTTGTCTTTCTTGTCCATCCTCTCCCCTTCCTTTTTTCCCCCTCTTCTTTGTTTGCGTGACCGCATTCTTAGTTGCCATAGCAATGGTTGCTTCTTTCTTTGTTTCTGCCCAATCCCATATCATGACAAGTATTAGTTTGACAGAACGCTGCTGTGCGTTGCGTCATGCGTAATGACGCCATCCTCCAGGGACGGCGTGACCCCGGAGTTTCCTCTTCCTCAGGATCCCTGGATGTCCGCCCTCCCTATGTGCGCCGTTCCGTCTGATGCATGCGCACGCCGCAGAGCAACATCCTTCCCTCTGCTGACACTTCTGATTGGAATCTCACTGCGCAGGCGCCGGTGGCTATTTAAGCCGCGTCTTGGCGTCCTGCCCAGTGTGTTATCCCACCATCTAGGCTCCAGGGCGCTCTCTGCTCCAGCTGCCTATGCATCATCCCTGCATCCAATAAGTAAGTAAAATTAAACTTCTTTCTCCCTGGAATGGGCGATTTATTCTCTTGCAAGACACCTTTTTTGTGAGACAAAATCAAGCAAACCTCCTCATACTCCTTTGTATTCTTTCCTGTTCCATACTTATTTGGCCAAACGGTTCAGCTGCATAATTATTTTTTCATTCCTATATAAAAGGGTTCACTGTCAATCCCCTAAATTTAGCAGGCCTATCTGTATGCCTTCTCTTTTATATTCTGAAGAGAGTATGATCTTGTAAACATGGGATACTGGCTACACTTTACACTCTTTGTTTAAGATTAAACAAAAGAAAAAGATTTTTTTTTTTTTTTTTTTTTTTTTTTTTAGGTGAATAGGTAATAAAATATATATAAAATATATGCAAATTTACGGGTTTTGAGAAAATTACTTAAAAGTTCATTCTCCTTTCCTTTTTAAAGGTCAATCTGGGACCTAGCGGGGCTGTCCTCCCATTTGGGGGCCTTTGCGAAGTCACTTCTGAAGCAGAGGGATAACCATTATTCCACACTGGCTGTTCAGCCGACAGCCAGTGCGCTTTTAATCCAAAAAGATATAATTTGCTGCCTCATGCCAAACTGGATGTTTGTGCACATTTATATATGTATCTTTCATTCTTGAAAACCTTTTACTGGTATGTATGGTGGACACTGTGGGATGCTGGGTTGCTAAACCTCCTGTTGTTTATACTGTTACTTTGTGCAAATTATTTTCATTTGTTATTTCAGAATGTATTTCCTATATATACGACTTTTCTCTCTGCAACACGCCTCTGAAGAAGGGACACCGTCCTGAAACATGTCAGGCTTCTAGAGAAAATATCCTATTATAAATGGAAGTATACAAAAATTATTACATGAAAGCTAATTTTATTGTATAAATACTCTTGTTGAGATTCATGTCTAATGTATCTTGTTTTTATGTTTTTTCAAATAAATAAAACACTTTTTATCTAATTTAATTGTATGATTCGCCTACAAAGTCCCATTATACTGGGGGGTATATAAGTTCCCTAACTTAAGGGTCTTATTTTTTCCACTAATTTGGGATGTTGGCAACGTTTTGAAGGCAATATATTTGACCTCCAGTGGTTCAACTTACTATATACCATGTGCCCAACATGGTTGTGTGAAAAAAACCCTCTTAGCAGCAAAAGATCGAATGTTATCCTTTATACAGAATAGAGTGAATCAGGAAAATACCACAATGTGGCCACTAGTCGGAGTTGACAATCATAGTAAATACCTATTTATTTCTTATGATCATCATGATATCTAGTGGCGTGGTCATAGGATAACATGACCACACCCCCCTTATGACCTCACAGTCCCAGCATGCCCTGGGACTGTGATGTCATAGGGAGCGGGGTCACCGCCTATATAAGTCATAGCGGAGCGCTCAGACAGCATTACAGCCGGAGAGAGCGTCAGGTCAACATCTCTGGAAGAGAAGAGGGAAGAAGACATCTCTGAAGACTGGGCTCCTCCGCTAGCAAAAGAGCAGAAGATAGCGGAGGAGCCCGGCAGAAGGAAGAAGGCACAGGAGAAGAACCAGAGAGCGCGAAGACGACACCGGAGAGAGGGAGAAGAGGCCTGAGAGACCCCCGAAGTCGGCAGAAGACCCCCGAAGTCGGAAAAGACCCCCGGAGCTGCCTAATAAATTACTTTTAAAACCTGTGTAGTGTGTTTTTTATATTGACACTTGTTTTCCCCAGATGAATGGGTAGGGGTATGATGTACCCCATACTCATTCACATAGGGTGGGGGTCGGGATCTGGGGACCCCCTTATTAAAGGGGGCTCCTGGATTCCGATAAGCCCCCAACCCACAGACCCCGACAACCAATGGCCAGGGTTGTTGGGAAGAGGCCCTTGTCCTCATCAACATGGGGACAAGGTGCTTTGGGGGTGGGGGGGCCGCAAGCTCGCTCGTCTCCACCCCCTTTCCTGACCGGCCGGGCTGCGTGCTTGGATAAGGGTTTGGTATGGATTTGGGGGGACCCCCAGGCCGTTTTTTCCAAGTCGGATCCCCGCACCAGTGTGAACCCGGCTCGCAAGGTGTCAATCTCGCTGATAAAAGCAGCGAGATTGACACAATGTCAGACAATACAGACGTTGACCAAAGGATGGTGGTAAAGAGCTGAAAAAACCACCAGTGTGAACCCAGCTTGCAAGGTGTCAATCTCGCTGATAAAAGCGGCGAGATTGACACAATGTCAGACAATGCAGAAGTTGACCAAAGGGTGGTGGTAAAGAGCTGAAAAACCACATGATTTGGTGAAAGTTGGCTGGTAAAGTCCTGTCGTCTGTATGCAATACAAACTTATGGCCAACGCCCTTTGGACAAAAATCCACAGGAAAGTTTGTACAAAGTCCTATCGTGTGTATGGGGCTTTAGACAAAGATAAACATTCTACTATTGTTACCTTTTTTTATTAGACTTTTCATACATGGCTTGATAAAGGGAAGCAATGTCCCAGACTTATAATATGCTAAAAGGTAGGCAGTCCACATTTGCTGCCAATTAGTAGGTTTGGGCACTTTTAGGCTAATGTATGGATAATGAAATATCTTCCCTCCCATTATTCTCAGTAAGATAGCTGATTGCTTTGGCATATATCTATAGCTAATCTCTAGCTGGGGGCCATATTTAATTGCTGTACATGGGCTCTAATTAAATAGTGCCTGGGACTATAACTCCTGTTTCATACAGACTTTAGCTTGTATAAGCGCAGTGTGAACAGAAAGCATTGACAAAGCATTTGCAGGGCTTTAGCAAGCTTTGTTGAAGCTTTTAAAGTATCATTCAGCTCCAGTTTGTAAATGTTGAACACAGATCCTAATAAAAGTGTTGATTGCTACTTTAAACAAGCTGCTAGCAGACTTCAGGAATCCTTGATGCTTGTTGCAAGCTTGCTAGCAGCTTGCTTAAAGTGGTAATCAACATTCCCATTAGGATCCGTGTTCAACATTTACAAAACTGGAGCTGAATGATACTTTAAAAGCTTCAACAAAGTTTGCTGAAAGCACTGCAAATGCTTTGTCAAAGTTAGCTATTCACATTGCTCTTATACAAGCTGAAGCCTCTGTGAAACAGGCCTAAGGGCTGCGGAGGGTGTAAGGAGGCTGGTAAATTTTTTTCATGGTGGCTAGAGGAGTAAATGTTATAATTGTATCTGAATGTCTAAATGGTTTATAATTGTTAATGGAGGATTATAATTAGTATTAAATGATTTACATAATATAATAGTGGCTGGAAGATTACACTTGTTGTGGTTTCATGATTATACTGTACATTACACTGGTAGTTTGAGGATAACATAAAATTGAAGAGTTTGCTAGATTAAAATACCTCTTTATGAGGGAAAGCCAGATTGTGCATAAATTAAACACCAAGGAGAGAATACGCATATACATTTTCACCAAATTCCTCCATACTCTTAGTTGAAGGAGAGAAAGATGGTGATCTCTGGAGAGCCTGGATTGGAAGGATTGCCTGGATAACCTCTGCACTGTTTGGCATCCCATGAAAAAGAGGGTTTTTAATCTGGTAAACTACTCTAGTCATCTTTGGGTGGGGGTGCTGATCTCTCTGTAAAAGGTGGTGGATCTGCTGAAATTACAACCTTCTGGATTCCACAGTGTGCCCATTATAGAAAAAAAACTGTCAATATAAATGAAAGCCTTCTATGTTTTGTTTGTGATTTGTGAATGTGTATACCATTTACTAGATGTACTGCCTGAATCTCAGATTTACATTGGAAGCATGAGTTGCATTTGTTATTTAATGGATAATTACAATAGTAGTTGGATGTATTATAATAGTAGATGAACGAGTGTACATACCATTTATTGGTGACTTTCTGTATATACAGTGGGGGAAATAAGTATTTGATACCCTGCTGATTTTGTAAGTTTGCCCATTACAAAGTAATGAAGAGTCTATAAATTTTGTCATAGGTGTATTTTAAATAATAGAGACAGAATATCAACCAAAAAATGTTGTAAAATGAGTTGCAGCTCAATGAGTAAAATAAGTATTTGATCCCCAAGCAAAACATGACTTGGTACTTGGTGGAGAAACCCTTGTTGACCAGCACAGAGGTAAGAGATTTCTTGTGGTTGGTGACCAGGTTTGCACACATCTCAGGGGGGATTTTGGTCCACTCTTTTTTATAAATCTTCTCTAAATCCCTCAGGTTCTTGGTTGTCGCTTGGCAACTCAAAGTTTCAGCTCCCTCTAAAAATATTCTATAGGATTAAGTTCTAAAGCAGAGGTCGGTAATCCGCGGGCCCATGATTAATTCAGGGGAACCCGTCCCCCGGATAAGTGGGTCTCTGTTTAATAATGTCATCTGCAAAAGTGTCTGTGTTATATAATATACAGTGGGGACGGAAAGTATTCAGAGCCCCTTAAATTTTTCACTCTTTGTTATATTGCAGCCATTTGCTAAAATCGTTTAAGTTCATTTTTTTTCCTCATTAATGTACACACACAGCACCCCATATTGACAGAAAAACACAGAATTGTTGACATTTTTGCAGGTTTATTAAAAAAGACAAACTTAAATATCACATGGTCCTAAGTATTCAGACCCTTTGCTCAGTATTTAGTAGAAGCACCCTTTTCATCTAATACAGCCATGAGTCTTTTTGGGAAAGATGCAACAAGTTTTTCCACACCTGGATTTGGGGATCCTCTGCCATTCCTCCTTGCAGATCATCCTCTCCAGTTCTGTCAGGTTGGATGGTAAATGTTGGTAGACAGCCATTTTTAGGTCTCTCCAGAGATGCTCAATTGGGTTTAAGTCAGGGCTCTGGCTGGGCCACTCAAGAACAGTCATGGAGTAGTTGTGAAGCCACTCCTTTGTTATTTTAGCTGTGTGCTTAGGATCATTGTCTTGTTGGAAGGTAAACCTTCGGCCCAGTCTGAGGCCCTGAGCACTCTGGAGAAGGTTTTCGTCTAGGATATCCCTGTATTTGGCCACATTCATCTTTCCCTCAATTGTAACCAGTAGTCCTGTCCCTGCAGCTGAAAAACACCCCCACAGCATGATGCTGCCACCACAATGCTTCACTGTTGGGACTGTATTGGACAGGTGATGAGCAGTGCCTGGTTTTCTCCACACATACCGCTTAGAATTAAGGCCAAAAAGTTCTATCTTGGTCTCATCAGACCAAAGAATCTTATTTCTCACCATCTTGGAGTCCTTCAGGTGTTTTTTAGCAAACTTTCATGTGTCTTGCACTGAGGAGAGGCTTCCATCGGGCCACTCTGCCATAAAGCCCAGACTGGTGGAGGGCTGCAGTAATGGTTGACTTTCTACAACTTTCTCCCATCTCCCGACTGCATCTCTGGAGCTCAGCCACAGTGATCTTTGGGTTCTTCTTTACCTCTCTCACCAAGGCTCTTCTCCCCCGATAGCTCAGTTTGGTCGGACGGCCAGCTCTAGGAAGGGTTCTGGTCGTCCCAAACATCTTCAATGTAAGGATTATGGAGGCCACTGTGCTCTTAGAAACCTTAAGTGCAGCAGAATGTTTTTTGTAACCTTGGCCAGATCTGTGCCTTGCCACAATTCTGTCTCTGAGCTCTTCAGGCAGTAACTTTGACCTCATGATTCTCATTTGCTCTGACATGCACTGTGAGCTGTAAGGTCTTATATAGACAGGTGTTTGGCTTTCCTAATCAAGTCCAATCAGTATAATCAAACACAGCTGGACTCAAATGAAGGTGTAGAACCATCTCAAGGATGATCAGAAGAAATGGACAGCACCTGAGTTAAATATATGAGTGTCACAGCAAAGGGTCTGAATACTTAGGACCATGTGATATTTCAGTTTTTCTTTTTTAATAAATCTGCAAAAATGTCAACAATTCTGTGTTTTTCTGTCAATATGGGGTGCTGTGTGTACATTAATGAGGGAAAAAAATGAACTTAAATGATTTTAGCAAATGGCTGCAATATAACAAAGAGTGAAAAATTTAAGGGGGTCTGAATACTTTCAGTCCCCACTGTAAATGCAGCTATATACCAGCGCTGCTCAGCGCTCAGATGACTCACCGCCTCTCTCCTCCTCCTCTCCTCCCCCCTCCCCTCCTGACTGACGCCATTCTCGGCCCCTGCCCGCTGCAATTGTCCGACGAGGAGAAGAGAGAGGAGGTAAGTCACGTGAGCGCTGAGTGGCGCTCTTAATGAGGTATATAGCTTAATTTTTATTATATAACACAGACACTTTTGCAGATGACATTATTAAACGCTGGGCAAGCATTTCCTTGTATTCTCCATCCACAGCCACCACTGTACTCCCCCCGTCCACAGCCACCTATGTATCCCCCCCGTCCACAGCCACCGCTGTATCCCCCTCCCAGTCCACAGCCACCGCTGTATCCCCCCCATCCACAGCCACCTCTGTATCCCCCCTCCCGTCCACAGTCACTGCTGTATCCCCCTCCCAGTACTCAGCCACCTCTGCATACCCTCCCTGTCCACAGCCACCTCTGTATCCCCCCCATCCACAGCCACCGCTGTACCCCCTCCCTGTCCACAGCCACCTCTGTATCCCCCCCATCCACAGCCACCGCTGTATGCCCCTCCCAGTCCACAGCCAACTCTGTATCCCCCCTGTCCACAGCCACTGCTGTACCCCCCTCTGTCCACAGCCACTGCTGTACCCCCCTCTGTCCACAGCCACTGCTGTACCCCCCTCTGTCCACAGCCACCTCTGTATACCCCCCCGTCCACAGCCACCGCTGTACCCCCTGTCCAAAGCCACCGCTGTACCCCCCTGTCCACAGCCACAGCTGTATCCCCCTCCCAGTCCACAGCCACCTCTGTATCCCCTCTGTCCACAGCCACCGCTGTACCCCCTCTCCCTGTCCACAGCCACCGCTGTACCCCCCCTCCCTGTCCACAGCCACCGCTGTATCCCCCTCCCAGTCCACAGTCACTGCTGTATCCCCCCTCCCGTCCACAGTCACTGCTGTATCCCCCTCCCAGTACTCAGCCACCTCTGCATACCCTCCCTGTCCACAGCCACCTCTGTATCCCCCCCATCCACAGCCACCGCTGTACCCCCTCCCTGTCCACAGCCACCTCTGTATTCCCCCTGTCCACAGCCACCACTGTACCCCCCTCCCTGTCCACAGCCACCTCTGTATCCCCCCTGTCCACAGCCACCGCTGTACCCCCCCCCTGCCCACAGCCACCGCTGTACCCCCCCTGTCCACAGCCACCTCTGTCTCCCCCCCTGTCCACAGTCACCGCTGTACCCCCCCCATCCACAGCCACCTCTGTATCCCCCACAGCCACCTCTGTATCACTCCCTGTCCACAGCCACCCTTGTATCCCCCCTGTCCATAGCCACCACTGACCCCCCCAATCCACAGCCACCTCTGTATCCCCCCCGTACCCCACCATCTTCATTTATTAGCAGGTGAATGCGGGCCTCAATGAATTCAGATACATTGAATCCAGCCCTTAAGTGGAAAAAGGTTGCTGACCCCTGGTCTAGAGACTGGCTAGGCCACTCCATGACCTTAATGTGCTTCTACTTGAGTCACTCCTTTGTTGCCTTGGTGGTGTGTTTTGGGTCATTGCCATGCTAAAAGACCCATCCATGACTCATCTTTAGTGTTCTGGCTGATAAAAGAAGGTTCTCATCCAATATTTTACAATACATGACCCCATCCATTGGCCCCTCAATGCGGCAAAGTCGGTCTGTACATTTAGCAGAGAAACAACCCCAAAGCATAATGTTTCCACCTCCATGCTTGACTGTAGGGATGTTGTTCTTAGGGTCATAGTCAGCATTTTTCTTTCTCCAAACATGGAGAGTTCCCCTCCTCAATAAGGCACATGTATAGTCATACCAATGGACATCTAAATGATTCAGAGAAGGATTGGGAGAAAGTGCTGTGGTCAGATTAGACCAAAATTAAGCTCTTTGGCATTTACTCAACTCTCCGTGTTTGGAAGAAGAAAAATGCTGACTATGACCCTAAGAACGCCATTGCTACAGTCAAGCACAGAGGTGGAAACATTATGCTTTGGGGCTGTTTCTCTGCTAAAGATACAGGCCGACTTCGCCACATGGAGGGGCCAATGGATGGGGTCATGTATTGTAAAATCTTGGATGAGAACCTTTTTCCCTCAGCCAGAACACTGAAGATGGGTCGTGGACGGGTCTTCCAGTAATAGCAGTTATTGTAAATTAATATATTGATCACTTAACTGTTCTCAATAAACTTTATTTAAAAAAAAATTTCTGGAAGTTTCTAAGAAAGGTCAGGTAACTAGAAGAACCAATAAGAAGAAAGAAGATGTGTAACAGTCGTCAGACCAACGGCAGCACTTCAAGAAGAAGCATCCCTCCCCCCCTCCCTATGTCGTGGTTCTTGTTATGTGGCTGGTCCCTTCTGCTGTAAGGGGTATTGGTAACTTAATGTTATATATATATATATATATATATATATATATATATATATATATATATAGTTCGAGCTTTAATGGCTGAACTATTGGTATTAATGGTTTGAATATAGTTTGAGCTTTGATGGCTGAACTATTATGGTTTTGGTATGATTTTAGTAAGCTAATTGGTATTCATTATTATGCCAATAATAAAGGACCACGGCCATTTTTATCCAAGTTTATAGTCTGTTTGTATTTATTTATTTATCATTACATTTGAACATGAGTTTTCAGCCTATGATCCCATGCTGCTGGTAAACGGATGTTCAGAGGCAGTTGGATGCTTTTTTCAGCTGCCCCTGAATTCATCCAATGTTATCTTATACATGTTCATGTACATAGGTTTGTTTAATGTCGTTTTCAGGCAGTTGCTTTAATAGTCTTTTCTTTGAAGGGAAAAAAATGAGTTAAGACACCGAAGTTGCTGATGATTTACGGCAACTCGCGTTTAGTCGCGTTTTGTTTACAGGCGTTTTTCATTTTTGGCTATTTTGAAAAAAAGAAAACATTTTTTCAAACGCTTCTAAGCGCAAATGGACGTTTTAAACGTGGGTTAGTATCTGTCGAGTTAAATTGTTCAAGAGAGGTTGTAAAAACGTCTTGTGTACATTAAGCCTAAATGAGTGGTACAATGCACATTATTTTTAACTTTAGAGTCTTGAACAATATCACTGAACTAAATCTTGTATTGAACAGTATACAATGCATGTAGTATCACAATTAGCCACAAGATGGCAGCAAACTCATATTATTGGCATTCTTACATTATTTGCAAATTTTGATGCATGGCAAGTCACAAAATATGCCAAATGAGATGATTTTATTTGTGCTTTTGTTAACTGCACAAGTGTTCTTCAAACTGAAAAAAAAATACAAACGGCTATGTTTGCTTCTGTCAAATTCTCAAAAAGAACATTGTTCTCCAAGGAAGGTTGTTTTAGATCATTATGATTAAAGTAGCTCTTTTTGGTAATCACAGCCAGATTTTTTTTATACATTTAAAACCAGTGATAGGCAGGGATAAGACTTTTCGCAGGTTATCACAGTGATAAGTGCCTAGTGTGATGTTTAATTAATAATAAATAGTAACTCCAAAGACATGCTGGTAGGTTAATTGGATCCTGTCTAAATCGGCCCTAGTATAGGTATGAATGTGAGTTAGGGACCTTAGATTGTAAGCTCCTTGAGGGTATAGGGACTGATGTGAATGTATAATATATATATGTAAAGCGCTGCGTAAATTGACGGCGCTATATAAGTACCTGAAATAAATAATAATAAATAAATAATAAGCAGGGCCGGTGCTACCATTAGGCAAACTAGGCGCACTGATGCCTAGGGCGCCCGGCCACTGGTGTTCCTACTCCCTTCTCTTCTGAAGCAAGCAACTCATTCTCAGCAGGCAACCGCCGCTCCTTTCGCACATAGCGTCAGTGTATAGCGTGGTGTAAAATCTATGAGGCATAATGAGTCTTTTGAACATGTCATTTTTTTATGCAAGTTTTTGGAAAATGTGTAAAGAAAACGAAAACGCATTTTTTTTTTTTTTACACAAAGTTGTCAATTTATACAATATTTCTAACACATAGCATGTACATACCAAAAATTTCACCCCAAAATAGATTCTCCTACTCCTCTTGAGTACGGCGATACCACATGTGGGAGACTTTTACGCAGCCTGATCACATAGAGAGGCCATCAGCTGTTCTAGGGGCATAAGTTTCAAATCTAATTTGACTAACTATTACACTTTTGTGAGGCATGGATGTGGCATGTATGAGCATGAATGGGGATGGATGAGCCGTGGCTGGGGGTGGTTGAGTATGAATGGGATGACTGAGCATGAATGAGTATGGTGGGTATGACTGGGTACGGCTGCGTACAGCTGGGTATTGCTGGGTATGGATGGGGGTGGATGGGATGGCTGAGCATGGATGGATGGATGGATGAGTATTGCTGAGTATGGATGGATGGCTGAGCATGGCTGATTAGGGATGGATGGCTGAGCATGGATGGATAAGTATTGCTGAATATAGATGGATGGATGAGTATTGCTGAGGATGGATGAGCATAGATGAGTATTGGCATGGATGGATGGATGAGGCTGGAACTGTCACATATCAGTGCTGTGGGCACTATAGATCCAGCCCACAGCGCTTCTACACTTGATCTCTCCCCTCTCCGCTCACACTGTACCAATCAGTACAGAG
Source organism: Aquarana catesbeiana (assembly GCF_042186555.1). NCBI lineage: Eukaryota > Metazoa > Chordata > Amphibia > Anura > Ranidae > Aquarana > Aquarana catesbeiana. The sequence goes on along the minus strand of NC_133328.1, from coordinate 369,791,964 downwards.
AGGGGAGAGAGGAACCGAACATGACGCCGGTTTGTTTACAAGTGATCGCTCCATCATTTGACGGATATTCCTGGGTGCGCGTCAATGTACGCCCTCCCAGAGTTATCAAGCCGCGCTGTAGCAGTCATTCGGCTATGGTGCGGTCGTTAAGTGGTTAATGTGAATAGGACACTTAGAAAAAAAAAACAAAAAAACATTTTGCTTCTCATAATCTTTAAGCACTTGAGCTCTGGAAGGTTTTACCTCCTTCATGACCAGAACATTTTTTTTCTGTTTGTCACTGCCCTACTTTACCTGGTAATTGCTCGGTCTTGCAACACTGTATACAAATTAAATTTATGTAATTTTTTTCTCACAAATAGAGCTTTCATTTGGTGGTGTTTGATCATCAGTGGGTTTTTTATTTTTTATTAAGACAGAAAATTAAAAAAAAAAAAAAAAATTTTTTTTTACTTCCTGCTATAAAACATATCCAATAAAAACAAAATAAAAAAAAAAGTTCTTCATAAATTTAGACCAAAATGTAATCTGCTACATGTATTTAGTAAAAAAACAAAAAAACAAAAAAACATTTAGTGTTTATTGATAGGTTGGCATAAAAAGTTATAGCATGTTCAAACTATGGTATAGATATTAGAATTTTTTTTTTTTTTAATACTAGTAATGGCGATCATCGGCGACTGATAGTGGGACTGTGAAAGTGCGGCAGGAAATCTGACACTAACAGACACAGGAACTGAAAACTAACTAACACGGACATCAGCAGACATCAGCAGTGACACTAATACCATACACGCTAATACTACACTATGTCCGTGGAGGGACATGCCGTTGTGCATATCCCACGCTGTTCTGAGGTCTGAACAGTGTACTGTATTTGTACATGTAAAAAAATGGTGATCAAGTGTCGCGCACAATAAACCTGATGAACCACCACTGCGCTATGGTATTAATTACACTGTGATACCTGTAGCTGCCAACTTAAAAATATATATATAATGTGAAAACGTATTCTAAATAAATAAAATTGTGGCGCTATAAACACCATAAAAATCAAATAATGGTGAATAAAGTACTTATAAATTATAACCAGTGATACAAAAGACAATAATGATTGAGAGTACTATAGCTGTACCAAACAGCCATATACTAAGTGACCATGGTAAGTGCTCTATCTCTACCAAAACACCTCAATAGTGTATGATCGTAATGATCATGTTAATAGCGCCACTATTTTATTTATTTAGAATACGTTTTCACATTGTATTTGTACATGGACAAATGCTGGGGGCGCTATGGGAGGAGGGACTACTAGCACAAGTGGAGAGGTGGGGTCTGCACTGAGGGGGTTTATTCTGATGGAGAGGGGGAGTCTGCACTTAGGGGGCTCTATGCTGAGGGAGAGGGATCTGCACTGGGGGGTCTATACTGATGGAGGGGGGTGTATATGCTGAGGGGGTCTATGCTGATGGAGGGGGGGTCTGCACTTAGGGGGGTCTATGCTGATGGAGGGGGGTCTGCACTTGGGGGGGTCTATGTTAATGGCGGGGTGGCTGCACAGGGGGGGCTATACTGAGGGAGAGGTCTATACTGAGGGGGGTCTGTACTGAGGGGGAGGTGTCTGCACTGAAGGAGAGGGGTCTGCACTAAGGGAGAGGGGTCTGTACTGGGGGAGAGGGGTCTGTACTGCGGGAGAGGGGTCTGTACTGCGGGAGAGGGGTCTGCACTGAGGGAGGGGGGTCTGCACTGAAGGAGGGGGGTCTGTACTGAGAGAGAAGGGTCTGTACTGCGGGAGGGGGGTCTGTACTGCGGGAGGGGGGTCTGCACTGCGGGAGAGGGGTCTGCACTGCGGGAGAGGGGTCTGCACTGCGGGAGAGGGGTCTGCACTGCGGGAGTGCAGGAGAGGAGTCTGTACTGCGGGTGAGGGGTCTGCATTGTGGGAGGGGGGTCTGTACTGAATTTGCTGACTGGGATGTCTCACCAGCCCCGTTACAGCCAGACCCCAGGCTCCAGGACCAGCAGCCAGACCCTTGGCCCCAGCAGCCAGACCCTTGGCCCCAGCAGCCAGACCCTTGGCCCCAGCAGCCAGACCCTAGGCCCCAGCAGCCAGACCCTTGGCCCCAGCAGCCAGACCCCAGGACAAGCAGCCCAGCTCCAGTAGCCGGACCTTTGGCCCCAACAGCCGGACCCCAGGTCCCAGCAGCCAGACCCCAGGAGCAGCAGCCCAGCTCCAGCAGCCAGATCCTTGGCCCCAGCAGCCAGACCCCAGGGCCAGCAGCCCAGCTCCAGCAGCCGGACCCTTGGCCCCAGCAGCCAGAATCCAGGCACCAGCAGCCAGTCCCCAGGACCAGCAGACCAGCTCCAGCAGCCAGACCCCAGGCCCCAGCAGCCAGACCCCAGGACCAGCAGCCCAGCTCCAGTAGCCAGACCCTAGCAGCCAGACCCCAGGACCACCAACCCAGCCCCTGTGTGATCAGGCTGCATTTCATGGGCACTGGTAAGGCTGCATTTCATGGGCACTGGTATAGCTGCATTTAATTGGCACTAGTAAGGCTGCATTTTATTAGGGGGGGTCGGCACTGGCACCTCCCTGAAATGAGATTGAAACCTCCCTGAAATGAGTTTTTGCAGGTTGGGATGTCTGATAGCGCAAGAAATAAAAACCACAGAGGTGATCAAATACCAAAAGAAAGCTCTATTTGTGGGGAAAATGATAAAAACTTTATTTGGGTACCGTGTTGCATGACCGCGCAATTTGTCATGTAAAGTGTTACAGCGCTGAAAACTGAAAATTGGCCTGGGCAGGAAGGGGCTGAAAATGCCCTGTATTGAAGTGGTTAAGTCTAGTAATACCAGTAACACTGTACCAGATAAACATTTTTGGCGCACCAAATATTTGGTGCACAGCAACCATGTTTTATTTTTTTGGATGCACCAAATAATAGTTTAAAGTGTTACTAAACCCAGGACCCTGCATTCACTGTAGCTGGTCTTCCACAGTACACAGAATATGGAAATGCAATTATTTTAGTAAATATAGACGGCTAAATACCTTTTCTCATCAGCCGTATATAGCAGTCTTGTGGCTTCGATCAGTTCCTGGTAAAGTTTGTAGGAGGAGCTTTCGTACTGCACAGAACTGTCCTATCAGAATCCAGGGCCCCTGACCCTCTGTCTGGATAGTGCCGATTGGCCCTGTGCTGATCACATGCACTCTCCCAAGAAAAAAAAAAACCTCTATAGCAATAAACACCAAACTGAGCATGTGCAGCCTGACTCCAAAGGCTCTGTATTATCCGGACATGTTCTGGAGTCAGTGGAAGAAGTGGAGGATCTGTGCCTACGGGATCAAACAGTCCTTTTTACAATGCAAAGGGTTCCAGAGTGTAACAAACATGCTTTATTGCATTTACAGGCTGATTTTACTGTTGTGGGTTTAGTAACACTTTAATTTGAAAGGTTTGAAATGAAAGAAATATGCAATGACAATCCCCCACTATCCTGGTGATGTCAGAAGCAACACAGGAACTCTCTCTTTTTCCTTCTTCAAGCTCCCTGTCCTGCTAGGGCTTGCAATCTTTTCAGTCCTTCCAGTCCAATAGAAAAACTATCTCTGGGACTACATCTCTAATAATCCCAGGTGATTCCCAGCAGTCCTCCCAGGCTGCACAGCAGCCAATCACAGTGCCCTCTGTAAAAAGAGGCAGTGCTCGCCTTTGGCTCTGTGTGACTGCAAACAACCTTAAAAGCATCCTGTGTTTTTTTAGCTTCTGCTCACTGGATGCCAAGGAGAGGGAGAAATGATTGTACTGTGGCAATAGGAGCAATGACAGACTCCCTCACAGCTAAGTCCATGCAACACTGTCTGTGGTAATATATCTTCACTAATATAGTACTAACATAACAATGTCTGTGGTAATATATGCTCACTGACTATAGTAATAAGATAACAATGTCTGTGGTAATATATTCTCACTGACTATAGTAATAAGATAACAATGTCTGTGGTAATATATTCTCACTGACTATAGTAATAAGATAACAATGTCTGTGGTAATATATTCTCACTGACTATTAGTAATAAGATAACACTGTCTGTGGTAATATGTTTTCACTGACTATAGAAATAAGATAACACTGTCTGTGGTAATATGTTCTCACTGACTATAGTAATAAGATAACAATGTGTGTGGTAATATGTTCTCACTGACTATAGTAATAAGATAACAATGTCTGTGGTAATATATGCTCACTGACTATAGTAATAAGATAACAATGTCTGTGGTAATATATGCTCACTGACTATAGTAATAAGATAACAATGTCTGTGGTAATATATGCTCACTGACTATAGTAATAAGATAACAATGTCTGTGGTAATATATCTTCACTTAATATAGTACTAACATAACAATGTCTGTGGTAATATATTCTCACTGAATATAGTATTAAGATAACAATGTCTGTGGTAATATATGCTCACTGACTATAGTAATAAGATAACAATGTCTGTGGTAATATATCTTCACTTAATATAGTACTAACATAACAATGTCTGTGGTAATATATTCTCACTGAATATAGTATTAAGATAACAATGTCTGTGGTAATATATGCTCACTGACTATAGTAATAAGATAACAATGTCTGTGGTAATATATGCTCACTGACTATAGTAATAAGATAACACTGTCTGTGGTAATATATCTTCACTGACTATAGTAATAAGATAACAATGTCTGTGGTAATATATGCTCACTGACTATGGTAATAAGATAACAATGTCTGTGGTAATATATCTTCACTGACTATAGTAATAAGATAACAATGTCTGTGGTAATATATTCTCACTGACTATTAGTAATAAGATAACAATGTCTGTGGTAATATGTTCTCACTGACTATAGTACTAACATAACAATGTCTGTGGTAATATATGCTCACTGACTATAGTAATAAGATAACAATGTCTGTGGTAATATATTCTCACTGAATATAGTAATAAGATAACAATGTCTGTGGTAATATATGCTCACTGACTATGGTAATAAGATAACAATGTCTGTGGCAATATATGCTCACTGACTATAGTAATAAAGTAATAAGATAACACTGTCTGTGGTAATATATTCTCACTGACTATAGTAATAAGATAACAATGTCTGTGGTAATATATGCTCACTGACTATAGTAATAAGATAACAATGTCTGTGGTAATATATGCTCACTGACTATAGTAATAAGATAACACTGTCTGTGGTAATATATTCTCACTGACTATAGTAATAAGATAACAATGTATGTGGTAATATGTTCTCACTGATTATAGTAATAAGATAACAATGTCTGTGGTAATATTTCTTCACTGACTATAGTAATAAGATAACACTGTCTGTGGTAATATATTCTCACTGACTATGTCAGGCCATACATGGGTCGAATTTCGAAAGGATTTTATTTTGAAAATCTTATCTAAAAATTTTCATTTGTATTTTGCACCATTAGTGGGCTGCAGCAACAGTCGGTTTTAGTGCGGCAATCAAATTTGAGTAATTGGACATGTTGGAAATTTTTTGAAAAACGAATGATTTTCTAATCAATGATGGGAGAATCGTGAGAGAAATGTAATCGAAAAAGAAATGCGCATGTGCAAGAAAAGAAAATTCCCGGAAAGAAAAGAAGATTCCCAGCCACGGAAATTCTTTTCTGTAGCAACATGAGGTGAAATTGAAGGCTTGGTTGGCCAAATTCCGAAATCAATCAATCGGATCACAAAACGCACAAATTTTCTGGTTTTCAAAAGAAAATTCTTTTGAAATTCGACCATGTGTGGCCAGCCTAAAGCAGACATCCCAACCTGCAAAAACTAATTTCAGGGAGGTGGCAATCTCATTTCAGGGAGGTGGGCATGGCTTAAGCCGTGCTACATATTGGGCGTGGCTTAAATGATGTGGTTTAATAGAGTCTGAGAGGGCTTACATAGTGAAGAATGTAGTAATGTTAAATAAGGAATGTACGCGGCTCGGGCTAGCATCACACCTCTTTGGAAGCAACAGTCTGCGCCAACGGTGGCCCAATGGTTCGCAGTGTGAAGTGAAGGACATTGAGCAGATGGAGGATTTGACCTCTGCGTTGCGAGATAAGTCGGAGGAACATAAGTCCAGATGGTTTCATTGGAACCTCTTTCGCTTCTCAGATGAATTCCACCAATACTTGTCAGGATCCATCGTATAGGATCCCCATCAACAGTTCAGTGTTACCGAACTTGGCTCCCCGGGGGCAACTGTCCCCCCCCCCCCCCCCCCTCCCTGGACTGTTGATATTATGTATATATAATTTTTTTTTCCTCTCTCTCTCTCTTTCTTTTTCTCTCTTCCCTGTCTTCTCTTTCTACCTTTACTATTTCTCTCTTTCAACAAAAAAGACTCAAAAAGTGAAGGGCACAGATGTTTATGTTTACACTATATTAGACTTCAGCGAGTGGTATCTCAGTCTAACTGAATAACTGACCTTCACTCACATGTACAGTAACTGTTATGTTTTGACTGTTATACTTGACGCGTTCATTACAGTTTAAATGCAATGCGAAGCTATCGTTATATTTGTATCTGTGTCATATCTTTAAATAAAAAAAAAAAAGGAATGTACAGTGTATGGCAGTGGGTAGTATGTGCATGTGAGGAGTGTGGAGCGTACAGCAGTGAGTAGTATGTGCAGGATGGTGTCAGTAGGGCAGTGGACGGTGTCAGTAGTTCTTTATTTGTATTATTATTTGTTTACAATTGTATTTTTTCAATTTTTTTTGTTTGTTTTTCACAATGATTAGGGGTGGGGGGTAGTGGACAGTGTCAGTAGAGCAGTGTGTCAGTAGTTTTTTGTTTTTATTATTTTCTCTATTTTTTACAATTTTGTTGTTTATTATTTTCTTTAAATCATTTTTTTTAAATATTTTTTTCACAGTGCTTCTGGGGAAGGGGTGGAGAGTATGTGGCGGTGATGGTGTCAGCAGGGCAGTGGGTGGTGTCAGTAGGTTTTTTTACAATTTTTTTTAATTTACAATGCTTTTTGGGGGGAGGGGGTTGGGGCAGTGGACAGTGTTGGTAGGGCAGGGGGGTGGTATCAGTAGTTTTTTAGTTTATATTTTTTTTCTTATAATTACATACAGACCCCTGACATCTCCCCTTTGAGACAGGAAAAGAGACTGAGTACATTGATTCTCCAGTCCCTTTCTCAGCATTGAAGATGAATAGACAGAAGTTAGAGTGTCCTGCCATTCATAAACTGAGCAGAGAAAACACAGAGGTTACTCTGCTCAGTTTTCACAGGACACAGGAGCGATCTTGCTCACTGTGTCCAATTTAGAAAAGGCAGGGGCCGGTAAATGACCTGTCCTGACAGACCCCCACAGCTGGAGAGGAGAGAAGGGAAGCCGGGTGCGGGGGATGAGCGGGGTGGAGGAAAAGGACAGGGAGCCAGGGAAGAAGGGGGGTGAAGGACATGGAGGGGGGCTGTAGAAGGACTGGGAGAAGGACACAGAGGGGGGGGCTGGAGGAGGAAGATACAGGGAACAGCCAGGGAAGATCAGTGCAGCAGGAAGGACAGCTGTGATCATCGATCTCCCTGTGTAGCTTTTTAGCTGGCAGCCATGGGAGGGAGAGAAGGACAAGCGGCTGTCAGCTATTCAGGGAGATCGGTGTTCACTGCTGTCCTTTCTGCTGCACCGATCATCCCTGATAGGGATGAGCTTTATGTTCGGGTCTAACATGAGTTTGACTCGAACAATGGCTCTTCGCTCTTTGGGCGAAAACCGAACATTATGGGGCGTTCTCGCCAAATTCAAGCGCCGCGTAACGCCCTATAATGCACTGCGGGAGCGCAGTATGATGATTGGCCAAAGCATGCGCCATGACCTGCATGCTTTGGCCAATCCCAGCGCCCTCAGCTAAGAGAGCCATAATTGGCCAAAGACAGGGTGCCTTTGGCCAATCATGGCTCAGGGGGACTAAGTCCATGCCCCACACTATATAAGGCTGCCTGCATGTCGGCCCCGTGTAGTGTGTTGTTGGCGTGGACGGAGAGAGAGTGTCATTTAGATTGAGCAGGCAGGCAGGTTATTCAGTTAGCTGCAGTGTATTTTTAATATATATATACAGACAGTCTCGTGTGTGTGTGTGTGTGTGTGTGTGTGTGTGTGTGATATATATATATATATATATATATATATATATATATATATATATATATATATATATATATATATCTATATATATATATCTATATATATCTCCACTACATCCACTTTATCTGACTGGAGGCCATTCCTGGTATACGTTTTCTAATATACTTCAGGCAGGGTATTCAGTTAGCTGCAGTGTATTTAATATATATACAGACAGTCTTGTATATATGTGTGTGTGTGTGTGTGTGTGTGTGTATATATATATATGTGTATGTGTATGTGTGTGTGTGTGTATGTATGTATGTATATATATATATATATATATATATATATATATATATATATATATATATATATATATATATATATATATATATATATATATATATACACTGCATCCAGTTTAGCTATATCTGACTGGAGGTCATTCCTGGTAAACTTTTTCTAATATACTTCAGGCAGTGTACACAGTACCGTGCACCCATAGTGCAGTTGCTACTACTTTTCTGGTGGTGTACACAATACAGTACACCCATAGTTGTTATTACACTTCTGTTGGTGTACACAGTACCATGCATCCATAGTGCAGTTACTACTACTTTTCTGGTGGTGTACACAGTACACAATACATACAGTGCACCCATAGTTGCTATTAGACTTCTGGTGGTGTACACAATACTGTTCACCCCTAGTGCAGTTGCTACTACTTTTCTGGTGGTGTACACAATACATACAGTGCACCCATAGTTGTTATTACACATATGTTGGTGTACACAGTACACAATACATACAGTGCACCCATAGTTGCTATTAGAATTCTGGTGGTGTACACAATACTGTTCACCCCTAGTGCAGTTGCTACTATTTTTCTGGCAGTGTACACAATACATACAGTGCACCCATAGTTGTTATTATACATCTGTTGGTGTACACAGTGCACCCATAGTTGCTATTAGAATTCTGGTAGTGTACACAATATCGTTCACCCCTAGTGCAGTTGCTACTACTTTTCTGGTGGTGTACACAATACATACAGTGCACCCATAGTTGTTATTACACTTCTGTTGGTGTACACAGTACTGTGCACTCATAGTGCAGTTGCTACTACTTTTCTGGTGGTGTACACAATACATACAGTACACCCATAGTTGTTATTACACTTCTGTTGGTGTACACAGTACCGTGCACCCATAGTGCAGTTGCTACTACTTTTCTGGTGGTGTACACAGTACACAATACATACAGTGCACCCATAGTTGCTATTAGACTTCTGGTGGTGTACACAATACCATGTGCCCCTAGTGCAGTTGCTACTACTTTTCTGGTGGTGTACACAATACATAAAGTGCACCCATAGTTGTTATTACACTTCTTTTGGTGTGCACAGTACACGATACATACAGTGCACCCATAGTTGCTATTAGAATTCTGGTGGTGTACACAATACCGTTCACCCCTAGTGCAGTTGCTACTACTTTTCTGGTGGTGTACACAATACATACAGTGCACCCATAGTTGTTATTGCACTTCTGTTGGTGTACAAAGTACGGTGCACCCATAGTGCAGTTGCTACTACTTTTCTGGTGGTGTACACAGTACACAATACATACAGTGCACCCATAGTTGCTATTAGAATTCTGGTGGTGTACACAATAACGTTCACCCCTAGTGCAGTTGCTACTACTTTTCTGGTGGTGTACACAATACATACAGTGCACCCATAGTTGTTATTACACTTCTGCTGGTGTACACAGAACCGTGCACCCATAATGCAGTTGCTACTACTTTTCAGGTGGTGTACACAGTACACAACACATACAGTGCACCCATAGTTGTTATTACACTTCTGTTGGTGTACACAGTACCTTGCACCCATAAGGCAGTTGCTACTACTTTTCTGGTGGTGTACACAATACATAGAGTACACCCATAGTTGTTATTACACTTCTGTTGGTGTACACAGTACCATGCACCCTAGTGCAGTTGCTACTACTTTTCTGGTGGTGTACACAGTATATATTACAGTGTAGTGTGGTTTTGCTAAACAAAATTTACAGCATGTCCGGAAGGCCACCAAGGAGAAGCAGACGCTCACAGGCCACTAAAAGAGGGCAAGCAGGCTCTGTGTCTACAGACGACAGTGCTGGTCGTGGACACGGAGCATCCTCAGCATGTGGCCGTGGGGCACACTTGTCCTTTTTTTCTGCAGCTGGCCGTGTTATTGAGCCACAACATGCAGAAGAGTTGGTGGAATGGATAACAAAGCCGTCCTCATCCTCCTAATCCTCTGTCACCCAGGTTCAAGTAGTATGCCTGCCAATGCAGCTGCCAAAGTGGCCTATTCCATCGGCTCTATGCCAACAGTCACTCCTTTCCTAGCCCCACCATCATGCACGGAGGAGTCCCCCGAACTATTCGACCACAATGTCAAGTACATGCTGCAGGAGGATGTGCAGCGATTTGAAGGCTCCGATGATGGTACCCAGGTTGAGGAAGGGAGTAACGTGAGCCTAGAGAGAGGGGGTGCCCAAGAAGGTCAAGAAACTGGCAGTCATGTTCCCCAGCTGCAGCTTACTGCCAAGTTTGCTCCAGTGACGAGGAGGAAGGGGATAATGAGGTCACAGACTCTACTTGGGTGCCTGATAGAGGAGAAGGAGGCACATCTCCAACTAGGTAGGATGCCCTCCAGGGGGGAGCCTAAGGGCAGCCCCCCTATTGCATCACACTGCAGAGCTAAGCAGGTGCAGAGCGCTGCCTACTCCCCGCATATTTTGAAAAGTTCTTTGGTGTGGGCCTTTTTTGATACATGTGCAGCAGATCGCACCGTTGCTGTTTGCAACATATGTCTGAAGCGTATCAAGCGTGGCCAAAAGAGCAGCCGCTTGGGCACCACATGCTTGACCAGACATACAGAATTTTGGCATGCATTAAAAAGGGGATCAACTCCAGAGATAAAACGATAATTCTCCCACTCTACAAGACTCTGGTCCGGCCGCACCTAGAGTATGCTGTCCAGTTCTAGGCACCAGTCCTCAGGAAGGATGTACTGGAAATGGAGTGAGTACAAAGAAGGGCAACAAAGCTAATAAATGGTCTGGAGGATCTTAGTTATAGGGAAAGGTTGCGAGCACTGAACTTATTCTCTCTGGAGAAGAGACGCTTGAGAGGGGATATGATTTCAATATACAAATACCGTACTGGTGACCCTACAATAGAAATAAAACTTTTTGGCAGAAGAGAGTTTAACAAGACTCGTGGCCACTCATTAAAATTAGAAGAAAAGAGGTTTAACCTTAAACTACGTAGAGGGTTCTTTACTGTAAGAGCGGCAAGGATGTGGAATTCCCTTCCACAGGTGGTGGTCTCAGCGGGGAGCATTGATAGCTTCAAGAAACTATTAGATAAGCACCTGAATGACCGCAACATACAGGGATATACAATGTAATACTGACACATAATCACACATAGGTTGGACTTGTGTCTTTTTTCAACCTCACCTACTATGTAACTATGTAACATATGACAACCTCCCATGCAGTCCGTTGGCAACAGCACTTAAAAGACCCACATCAAAGAACAAGGCGGACCTCTCCTTGCTCCTCACAGCTGGGATCTCCAACTTCACTATACCTCCAGTCCTCTCAGAAACCTGCAGTGAGAGGAATGAAGGCATAGAAATAGATGTCCCAAGTACTTGCGGCCAATCTGCTAGCGGTACACCAACATCCGATTTTAGCAGGCAAATTTCCCTACCCCAGTTGCTAAACCATCGAAAGAAATTCGATCCCAGCCATCCATATGCTCAGCGCCTAAATGCTAGCTTGGCCAAATTGCTAGCACTGCAACTGCTGCCTTTTCAGCTGGTAGACTCTGCCCCCTTTCGTGAATTTGTGGAATGTGCGGTACCTCAGTAGCAGGTTCCCAAATGCCATTTCTTTTAATGGAAGACCATTCCAGCTCTCTACCAGCATGTGGAAGGCAATGTCTTGGCCTTGTTGGACAGGGCGGTCAGCAGTAAGGTGCATATTACCGCTGACTCATGGCCCAGCAGGCATGGACAGGGACGTTACCTTTCTTTCACAGCGCACTGGGTAACTCTGCTGGCAGCTGGGAAGGACGCAGGACAGGGTTCAGTATTGTTGGAGCTTGTTCCACCACTACGCCCCCAAAATGCTAGTAGTAGTGATTCTGCCACAGCTTTCTCCTCCACCCCCTCCTCTTTTTCTTCCTCTATGGCCTCTTCCTCTGCAGATTTGTCCTCTGAACCAGCGGTGCTCCGTATTTGTTCAAGGGGCTACGCAAGCACTCAGGCAAAAAGATGCCATGCGGTGCTTGAGTTAGTCTGCTTAGGGGACAGAAGCCACACTGGGACAGAGATTCTGGCAGCTCTGCAGGGGCATGCTCAGAGGTGGTTGATGCCACACCAGCTTCAGCCAGGAATGGTTATATGCGGCAATGGCACCAACCTCCTCTCCGCCCTCCGACAGGGACACTTGACCCATGTTCCCTGTTTGGCTCACGTCCTAAATTTGGTGGTGCAGCAGTTCTTGAGCAAGTACCCGGGCTTACAGGATCTCCTGAGGCAGGCCAGGAAAGTCTGTGGTCATTTCCAACGATCATATAATGCCAGTGCTCGGCTGGCTAACATTCAAAGAGAATGCAACCTGCCTTATTTGTTATATGCCCACCAGGTGGATCTCAACGTTGGCAATGCTGCAGTGGCTGCACAAGCAGCAGAGGGTCATTAATGAGTACCTGTGCGACTATGGCACCAGGACAGGGTCAGGGGAGCTAGGCTTTTTTTCGCTACGCCAGTGGCTCATGATCAAGGATGCATGCACTGTCCTGTCACCATTTGAGGAGGCCACGAGGATGGTGAGCAGTGACAGTGCATGCATCAGTGATACTGTCCCTCTTGTTTTCCTGTTGGAGCACACGCTTTGTGGAAAAATGGACAGGGCACTTGAGGCAGAACAGCGGGAGGAAGAGAAGGACTTCCTTACCTCTCAAGGCCCCCTTTATCCAGATAGTATTCCTGCAGACCCGCGGATCACACAGGAAGAAGAAGAGGAGGAGGATTGTGTCAGCATGGAGGTGGAGGATAACACTCAGCATCGGCAGCATTCTTCAAGAGATCATTTTCAGTCCCCAGAAACCCATGGAGTTGTACGTGGCTGGGAGGAGGTGGTTGAGGATAATGTGATCCTTAGTGACCCAGAGGACTCAGGATCGAATGCCTCTGCAAACTAACGTTGCATGGCCTCCCTGATCCTGCAAAGCCTGCAAAAGGACCCTAGGATTCGTGGTATCAAGTAGAGGGATTATTACTGGTTGGAATTCCTTCTTGATCCACGTTACAGGGGTAAGGTTGCAGAACTTATCCAGCCTTCACAGAGGGAGCAGAGGATGAAACATCTTCGGGAGGCCTTGCAGAAAGGTTTGTGCAATGCGTTTCCAGAGCCTGGGAGGTTACAATTTCCTGGTGCTGGACAACGTGTTGCTGAGGCTTCATTCAGTCACAGAAAGAGCAGTGGAGAAGGTGGCCGACTGACCGATGCCTTCAGACAATTCTTCAGTCCTCAGTGTCAAGGTCTGATCAGTTCCAGTAACCATCGCCAGCGTCTGAATTATATGGTGCAGGAATATCTAGGGGCAAGATCAGACTTGGGGACCTTTCCAACAGAACATCCACTGGGTTACTGGGTCTTGAGCATGGACCATTGGCCAGAGCTTGCTCAATATGCAATTGAGCTACTGGCCTGTCCTGCATCCAGCGTTCTTTCTGAAAGCTCATTCAGTGCTGCTGGAGGCTTTGTATCCGATCACAGAGTGCGCTTGTCCACAGACTCTGTTGATCGGCTCACATTCATAAAAATGGATCAGTCTTGGATCACCAGCTACCAAGCACCTGATGTTGATGTAACCGATTGATTTTTCTATGGATGTGGGATCCCTTGAAGACTGCATATGCTAAGTGACCATCCTATTCCTCCTCAATCTTCATGATGATAGCTTCTAAGAATATTTTTGGTTCAGGGCACCACCACCACTGCCTAAGGCCCAATTTTTCTGAACCTGTTTAACAGGGGCGTGTAATTACAATTTTTGATTAAATATTTAACAGCAGGGCTCATTCCTGCGCTCAACAAGAGTATGTGTGAGACTTTACAGTGTTGTGCCAACACCACCACCGCCTAAGGACCAGTTTTTCAGCCCCTGTTTAACAGGGGCATATAATTACAATTTTTGCTCTAATATTTCACAGCAGGGCCCGTTCCTGCACTCAACAAGAGAATCTGTGAGGGCTTACAGTGTTGTGGCACCACCACTGCCTAAGGCCAAAATTTTCTGCCCCTGTTTAACAGGGGCACGTAATTACAATTTTTGATCTAATATTTCACAGCAGGGCCTGTTCCTGCGTTTAACAAAAGTATCTGTGAGGCTTTACAGTGTTGTGCCACCACCACCGCCTAAGGCCCAATTTTTCTGCCCCTTTTTAACAGGGGTGCGTAATTACAATTTCTGATCTAATATTTCACAGCAGGGCCCATTCTTGCGTTCAACAAGAGTATCTGTGCGGCTTTACAATGTTGTGCCACCACCACCACCACCTAAGGCCCAGTTTTTCTGCCCTTGTTTAACAGGGGCATGTAATTACAATTCTTGATATAATATTTCACAGCAGGGCCAGTTCCAGCACCTTCCAAGAGTAACTGTGAGGGCTTACAGTGTTCTGGTACCACCAACACCTAAGGCCCAATTTTCCGCAGATTGAATAGGGCAGGCCGTATAGTATATACAGGCAGTCCCCTATTTTCAAACATCCGACTTACAAACAACTCCTACTTACAAACGGAGGGAGACAACAGGAAGTGAGAGGAAATATACCCCTAGGAAGGGAAAATTTTCTCCTGTAAGAGTTAATATGGGAAAAAGGTGTCTCCACTGATACTTTATCACCAATCCTAGTTTCCCTAATAACCCAAAATTTTCAAAATCCAATTGGGACAGAAAGTGAGGTGAAATCTTCTGAACAGGGTCACAGACAGCAAAACAAATGTTACAGGATTGATAACCCCTCCCTATGTTATCCAAAAAGCTTAAAAATAGATTTTTTGGCTGGAGCTACACTTTAAAAATGTACCTTGTTCCAAATTACAAACAGATTCAACTTAAGAACAAACCTACAGTCCCTATCTTGTTTGTAACCCGGGGACCGCCTGTATACTGCTGTTCAGAGTATATAGGGCCTGGGGGCCCCACGCCTTTTTTTTTTTGTAATTTGGGTGCGGGGTTCCCCTCAATATCCATACCAGGCCCTTTGGGCTGGGGGGGGTGCCCATGCCGTTTTTTCAATGATTTTCATCTATATTGCTGGGACCCGACATTACATTACAGCCGCAAGCAGTTTTAAATGACTTTTATTCCTTTAGAAATGCCATTTTGTGCAGAGACTGTTATAAACACGGGTAAAATTAGCCATTTTACAGGCATACTATAGTCACCCCCCAGGCACGATATTTAACCACCTCAATACAGGGCACTTAAACCCCCTTCCTGCCCAGACCAATTTTCAGCTTTCGGTGCTCTCACACTTTGAATGACCATTACTCAGTCATGCAACACTGTACCCAAATGAAATTTGTGTCCTTTTTTTCACACAAATAGAGCTTTCTTTTGGTGGTATTTAATCACTAATGGGTTTTTTATTTTTTGTGCTATAAATAAAAAAAGACCGTAAATTTTGTGAAAAATTGCTTTGTTTTTGTCATAAAATTTAGCAAATTAGTAATTTTTCTTCATAAATTTTGGCCAAAATTTATACTGCTATATATCTTTGGTAAAAATAACCCAAATTAGTGTATATTATTTGGTCTTTGTGAAAGTTATAGAGTCTACAAACTATGGTGCCAATCACTGAAAATTAAAAACATCTGATCAGGCCTTCAGTACATCAGGTAAATCTCATTTCTTGAGGTACTAACAAATCAGAAAAGTATAAATACCCCCCAAATGACCCCTTTTTAGAAAGTAGACATTCCAAGGTATTAAGTAAGTAGCATGGTGAGTTTGTAGTGAGTTTGTGAGTTTGTTTGTGAGTTTGAAGTTGTAATTTTTTTCCCACAATTCTTTGCAAAAGGAAGATTTTTTTTTTTATTTTTCAAAATTTTCATATTAACTGGTTATTTCTCTCACAGAGCATATGCATACAACAAATTACACCCCAAAATACATTCTGCTACTCTTACCGAGTATGGGGATACTACATGTGTGGGACTTTTACACAGCCTGGCCACATACAAAGGCCCAACATTGAAGTCGCACCATCAGGCGATCTACGAGCATAAATTGCACATCTCATTTCTCAACCACCTATTACACTTTTGAAGGCCCTGGAGTACCAGGACAATGGAATTGCCCACAAAATGACCCTATTTTGGAAAGCAAACACCCCAACGTATAATCTATGAGGCATAATGAGTCTTTTGAACGGTTATTTTTTTTCCAGAAGTTTTTGGAAAATGTGGAAAAAAAATGAAAATGCATTTTTTTTACACAAAGTTGTCCATTTATAAGATATTTCCAACACATAGCAAATACATAGCAAAAATGACACCCCAAAATACATTCTGCTACTCCTCCTGAGTATGGCGATACCACATGTGTGGGACTTTTACACAGCCTGGCCACATACAAAGGCCCAAAATTGAAGTAGCACCATCAGGCGATTTATGAGCATAAATTGCACATCTCATTTCTCAACCACCTATTACACTTTTGAAGGCCCTGGAGCACCAGGACAATGGAATTGCCCACAAAATGACCCTATTTTGGAAAGCAAACACCCCAACGTATAATCTATGAGGCATAATGAGTCTTTTGAACGGTTATTTTTTTTCCAGAAGTTTTTGGAAAATGTGGAAAAAAAATAAAAACGCATTTTTTTTACACAAAGTTGTCCATTTATAAGATATTTCCAACACATAGCAAAAATGACACCCCAAAATACATTCTGCTACTCCCCCTGAGTATGGGGATACCACATGTCTGAGACTTTTACACAGCTTGGCCACATACAGAGGCCCAACATCCAAGTAGCACCATCAGGCGTTCTAGGAGCATACATTACATAGATAATTTCCTGGCAACCTATCATTTTTGAAGGCCCTTCATATTTCTAACACATAGCATGTACATACCAAGAATTACAATCCAAAATAAATTCTATTGCGGAAAGGATAAAAAAAAAGTATTACCTGTGCTTTTAGTAGTGTCCACAGAAGAGAGCACTGGTCCAGGCAGCAGTCAGGGATGTGCTTAGCGACAGCAATAATAACTATCCAGGCAGCAGGCAGGAATATTGTCTATAGTCGGCACATCACAGTCCATAGGAATTGTCCAGGCAGAGACAGCCAGCACAGCCATAATATTGGTCCTGGTACACTGTTACCTGCAGACACTCTTTATTGTACCGCTCTCCAGCCCTTCATAAACATACTGCCTCTTGCTACAGCGAATTATTTGCATAGTCCAGGTAGCAGGCAGAGGTGTGGTCCATTCATGCGGCAGGCAAAGGCATGATGGCAGTAAGTCAGCAGAAGGCTGAGGGCCGCAATCGGGTAAGACCTGTGCACAGGGGTAGAGGCTTCGACCCACCCAAATCTCTATGAAGCCTCCGGACTCCAGACCCTCCAGAAAACAAAAAAAATTGTTATCTCCATCCGGAAAAACTATTCTGGAGCCCCTCACATATGTGAGACCCCTGTGTACTATAGTAGCAGGGCAACAGATCAGTCCAAGCGGTAGGCAAAAGCATAGTACATAAAACAGGCCAGGGTCAGTTAACGTGCAAGCAGTCCAAGCGGTAGGCAGAAGCGTAGTCACAAAACAGGCCAGGGTCAGTTCACAAGCAAGCAGTCCAAACGGTGGGCAGAGGCATAGTCAAAGCAGGCCAGGGTCAGTTCATGTGGAAGCAGTCCAAACGGTAGGCAGAGGCATAGTCAAAAAGCAGGCCAGGGTCAGTTCACATTGATGGCAGTGGCATGGTTATTTGGGAAAATGATCAGCGAAAATGGGGAAAATATGGGCTAATAACTTAGGGATGTATGATACAGTTCGAAGCATTCCCCCCCATGTAGAGATTATAGTCTTGGACACATGTCGGTTTTTCAATGGGACCTCATCTTCGCTGAACTACAACTGTAGTGTCATCATGAATGGAGGACATCATGTGCACGTTCCTGTTATCCTTCCACCTCAAGGCCAGCACTTCATTACATCTCAGTGTTGCTCTTTCCCCCCTTTTCAGCCTTTTGTTCACTGTGGATTGTGGGAAGCCCTTCCTATTTTTTCTTGAAGTCCAGGGTTTTTTCAATATATAGGTGTCTGAAAAGGGGCAGGCTGGTATAAAAGTTGTCCAGGTATATATGATAGCCTTTTTTCAGAAGTGGGTAAGCCAGGTCCCATACGATTTTACAAGTTGTGCCCATGTAGGCCGGGCACTCAGGGGGCTGGAGCTGGGAATCTCTTCTCTCATATATGCGGAACGCATATAGATATCCCGTGGCTCTCTCACACAGCTTGTAAAATTTGACTCCATATTTGGCCTTTTTGCTAGGAATATATTGTTTTATTCCTAGCCGGCCTGAAAATGGTACCAGGGACTCATCCACACATATATACTTCTCGGGGACATAAAGTTCTGCAAATCGTTGGGAAAATAAATTTATTAATGGGCGAATCTTGTATAGCTTATCGGAATTTGGATGATTGCGGGGAGGGCACTGGGTGTTGTCGTTAAAATGAAAGAATCTCATAATCATCTCATATCGGGACCTGGACATAGCGGCAGAATACATGGGTATATGGTGGATGGGGTGGGTGGACCAATAGGTATGTCCTTCATTTTTTTTTGTAAGCCCCATATTTAGGGTGAGGCCCAAAAACAATTTGAACTCCTCCAAATTCAAATCTCTCCACTCAAACCGACGGGCATAAGATGATTGGGGGTTGCTGGCAATATACTGCTGGGCATACAAATTTGTCTGGTCCACAATGAACTGCAGCAAAGTGTCGGGCAAAAATAGGTGAAAAAAATTGATCTCTGTAAAATTTTGGGTGTTGGCCTGCACACCTGGCTGTGCTGTGAAAGGGGGAATATTTGGTGATCCCGAGTTGGAAGGCAGCCATGTTGGGTTAGCAAGACCATCTGGCATATAGGTAGCGGCCCTGGCTCTTGGGGGACGTGACACTCCAGTAGTTGGGGGAGTTGAATTTCCTGTGCTGGAACTCAGGTGTGATGTGGCAGCACTGGTACTGGGCATTTGTGCACGGGGCCTATCTCTGGTGGCAGCACTGGTACTGGGCCTTTGTTCCTGGGGCCTATTGCTGGCGGCAGCACTGGTACTGGGCCTTTCTTCCTGGGGCCTATTTCTGGCGGCAGAGCTGGTACTGGGCCTGGGAATATAATCCTGGTTGCTGGCGGCTTCCTGGTTTCCAGAGTGTCGTGCCCTTTTAGGAGGGACCCATTCTTCATCCGAATCATTGCTACGCTCGATCAGTTCAAATGCCGAATTTGATTCGGAATCAGAATTGGACTCTGATGAGAACTCCCCGGTGCTCTCATCAGTCATAGAGAGGATCTGGAATGCCTCCTCGCTAGTATAAACTCTTTTGGACATGGCTGTGTGGCGGGTAGCTGTGCGACGGGTGACAGATGGGTGGCAGGTGACGGTCACTGATGGGCTGTGCGATGGGTGGCAGGTGACGTTCACTGAGAGGTGATGGTGTGATGGGCGATGGTCACAGATAGTTGACAGGCGACGGTCACTGATGGGTGACAGGTGCACCGCTGATGGTCACTGATGGGTGACAGGGCACAGTCACTGATGGGTGACGGGTGAGAGGGCACGGTCACTGATGGGTGACAGGCCACAGACGGTGACAGGTGATAGTCACGGATTGTTGACAGGCGACGGTCACTGACAGGCGACGGTCACTGATGGGTGACGGGTGCACCGCTGATGGTCACTGATGGGTGGCAGGGCACGGTCACTGGTGGGTGACGGGTGACAGGACAGGTCACTGATGGGTGACGGTGGCACTGCTGATGGTCACTGATGGGTGACAGGGCAGGTCACTGGTGGGTGACGGGTGACAGGGCAGGTCACTGATGGGTGACGGATGACAGGGCAGGTCACTGATGGGTGACGGGTGACAGGGCACGGTCACTGGTGGGTGACGGGTGACAGGGCAGGTCACTGATGGGTGACGGTTGCACCGCTGATGGTCACTGATGGCAGTCTCTATGTGACAGGTGCACTTTTTATGGGGTGACTGTTGGGTGACAGATGACAATTGGGGGGGGCAATGGGACAGAAGTGGTGTTGGTGCAGACACTACAATACAAAGATCTGTAACTCACTGCTCCTGGCTCTTCTCTCCTCACACTGGAAACGGTGTGTGAGGAGAGAAGGGCTAGTAACAGCTAGTGACAGCTCTTTGTTTACAGTTAGTGATCGGCTGTGAATGGATCACAGCCGATCACATGGTACACAGCCCTGGCCAATGGCTGTAAACTATGGTCGGTGACGAGCAGTGTTCCCGGGGAACACGCCGCCACCGACGTGCACGCGCAGCGCGCTCACGATCGCGCGCATGCGCCGTGCAATGCGGGGATGTACCATTAGTGATCGGCCGTGACTTCATCACGGCCGATCACATGGTAAACAGCCATGCCCAGTGGCTGTTCACCCCTGTCGGTGACGAGCGGTACCTCGGTGACACACCGCCACCGACAGTACAGGGCTGCACGCTCACGATCGCGCGCATGCCCTGTTTAAATGGGCTCACGTCATATGACGTCCGCCCAGAACAATAGGCTTACCGTCCCGCCATCATATGACGGTGGGCGGTAGGCTAGCGGTTAAAGGAACATTTCACTTTTATTGTTTCACTTTAAGCATTATTAAAATCACTGCTCCCGAAAAAACGGCCATTTTTGAAACTTTTTTTTGCATTGATACATGTCCCCTGGGGCAGGACCCGGGTCCCAAACACTTTTTATGACAATAACTTGCATATTAGCCTTTAAAATTAGCACTTTTGATTTTTCACGTTCGAGTCCCATAGACTTTAACGGTGTTCGCACAAATTTTTTGCTTGTTTCCATGTTCTGCCGCAAACCGAACCGGGGGGTGTTTGGCTCATCCCTAATCCCTGACTGTGAACCAGGGGACAATCCAGGATCAGCCCCGCAGCCAGGATATTGGGCAACACTTGCGGGTGTCTGGGAGCCGCCCACAGAATGCGGGAGAATCCCGCACCTCGCAGAAGACTTGGGATGTCTGCCATAGTAATAAGATAACATTGTCTGTGGTAATATATTCTCACTAACTAAATAAAAAGTGTAGCGCTATGATGATGAAACAGATGTAGGGTGTAGGACAGAAGGAAGCCTGTTTATATTTGAAGAAACCAGTAACTTCATCTAATCCAAAACCTATATATGCTAAATAATGCCGTGAATATGGATATGACATCCAATATCATCACTCGTGTAAATAAGAAGATGCTCTATCTCGCTAGGAAGAGCAGAAAAACATCAAAAAAAACTGAATGTATATAAAGGTTAATATTAATTACAACATCCAAACTGATCAGTGATAAAGAAAATATATAGTGTCAGAAGTGTCCATAATGTGAATGGATGAAACTCCCAAATAAACAATATAAACATATTAGTCCATATGTTATACGGTGTGGTTGGCCCAAATTAAATCCCAGGCGGGTGGCATCACAAGGAACTATCCAATTTTCAGTAAAAGATGGAATACTCTTACCGACTTTGATGGACTCACAGGCCTTTGGCGGTGAGTCAACTAGGCTTGTACTGTCTTATGATGGATGACAGTGACAGGATGGCTTGCACTCCCGAAGGGTTCTCCCTCAGATGGGGGGCTAGGAATCCGCCCAAAAAGGTCTCCGCAGTCTCCGTCTTTGTCAGCATGCATGGACCATATATGAGGAAAAAACAAGGAGCCTCCACATGGTGTAAATCCAAAAAAACTATTTTTCCAATAGCATTTATTAGATCACCCCAGCCGAAGTCTTTTTAGACGAAACCGGTCGGGTTTCATTGCTGTACCCAGCCACTTTTACCACGCTTACCAACTTTTTATCTACTTTGTATTATCTGAATCGATTCTGCTAATTTTAACTTTGTTGGACTGTTTGAGGATCTTGAGTGATCTAATAAATGCTATTGGAAAAATAGTTTTTTTGGATTTACACCATGTGGAGGCTCCTTGTTTTTTCCTCATATATGGTCCATGCATGCTGACAAAGACGGAGACTGCGGAGACCTTTTTGGGCGGATTCCTAGCCCCCCATCTGAGGGAGAACCCTTCGGGAGTGCAAGCCATCCTGTCACTGTCATCCATCATAAGACAGTACAAGCCTAGTTGACTCACCGCCAAAGGCCTGTGAGTCCATCAAAGTCGGTAAGAGTATTCCATCTTTTACTGAAAATTGGATAGTTCCTTGTGATGCCACCCGCCTGGGATTTAATTTGGGCCAACCACACCGTATAACATATGGACTAATATGTTTATATTGTTTATTTGGGAGTTTCATCCATTCACATTATGGACACTTCTGACACTATATATTTTCTTTATCACTGATCAGTTTGGATGTTGTAATTAATATTAACCTTTATATACATTCAGTTTTTTTTGATGTTTTTCTGCTCTTCCTAGCGAGATAGAGCATCTTCTTATTTACACGAGTGATGATATTGGATGTCATATCCATATTCACGGCATTATTTAGCATATATAGGTTTTGGATTAGATGAAGTTACTGGTTTCTTCAAATATAAACAGGCTTCCTTCTGTCCTACACCCTACATCTGTTTCATCATCATAGCGCTACACTTTTTATTTAGTTAATGTGCACAAATACAGTCGTTTTGTAGTGTTGGCTGCTTCATTTGTTGGATTGGCGCGGTATTCCATTTATTCAATATATTCTCACTGACCATAGTAATAAGTTAACACTGTCTGTGGTAATATATTCTCACTGACTATAGTAATAAGATAATGTCTGTAGTAATATATCTTCGCTGACTATAGTAATAAGATAACAATATCTGTGGTAATATACACTCACTGACTGTAGTAATAAGATAACACCAAGTCGCCATGGCGACTAGAAATTGAGTCCTAGCGCCTGGGCTTTTTTCAGTGACAGGTGCTTCAGCTGCTATTACAGGGTGAGCTGCAGGATTCCACCATCATCATGGTGAATGTGATTAGCAGCTGCAGGGGGGATGAAAATGACCTGGGTATAGAGCAGTAAGAGAGGGGCATGGCAGCCATTGACATGGCAAGGGAAATGAGTGGCCAGCAGAGTGTAGTCAAGCTAGGGGACTCCCGGCAGCCCATCATCCACGCTGTTGCTTCTGCCCTCCCCGGGGTATTGCTGGAGCAAGCTGAGCTGGAGCTAGGGGATTCCTGGTGGCTCGTCATCCACACTGCTGCTGCCGCCCTCCCCAGGGTATTGTTGGAGAAGGCTCAACTGGAGCTAGGGGATTCCCAGCAGCACGTCATCTGTGCTACTGCTGCCGTCCTCCCCCGCAGCAGGTTGAGGGAGGTGGTGGCCCGGCTCAGGGATGTGGGGGCTCCTGAGTAGGTGGCTTCCCGGGACCAGAGTGCCCAGCTCCAGTAGCAGGGCAGAGTTCGGCCACAGAGGAGGCGGAGGGAAGGAGAACAGGCGCTGGGAGTGGAGCCGCTGTCTATGCCATCTGGAGTAGAGTTGCCACCTGTACGGAATTCACCCGGACAGCCCGGGTTTTGAATCATGAGCCCGGTTTTTAACTCATCTGAAAACCGAACACATTATCCAGACCGGATCGTGGCTCATAGCTGGAGAGAGGATTAGGTGTTCTCCTCCCTCCAGCCTGCAGGGGGCAATAGAGAAACGGCACAGACTGAAAAGTCTCAGCAGCACTGCAGAGGAGTGAACACAGAGTGTGTGGAGCCTGGAAAGAGAAATGAGAAACTTCTTTGCAGTTAGTGATCAGTGAGTACAGGGGGCTGAGGGACACATGTGACGAAAGGGGGTGCTCAGGTGGACACATGTGATGTAAGGGGGCACTCTGATGGGGACTCTAGATGTAAGGGGGCACTCTGATGGGGACTCCAGATGTAAGGGGGCACTCTGATGGGGATTCCAGATGTAAGTGGGCACTCTGATGGGGACTTCAGATGTAAGGGGGCACTCTGATGGGGACTCCAGATGTAAGGGGGCACTCTGATGGGGACTCCAGATGTAAGGGGGCACTCTGATGGGGACTCCAAATGTAAGGGGGCACTCTGATGGGGACTCTAGATATAAGGGGGCACGCTGATGGGGACTCTAGATGTAAGGAGGCACTCTGATAGAGACACCTTATGTAACCTGGTTATATTTTCTTTTACTTGAAATATGGATGTAATTGGCCTACGTTTACGTTATATGAGAGAGCAATTCGGACCTCAGATGTAAGAAAATTTTAGCAATTGGACCTCCTTGAATTTCGATTTATTACTCCTGTTTTAGGTAGACTTTTTTGGGTTGCAGGAATGTGCACAAAATTGCGTGCATTCCTGCACAAAGCCCTTTTGCAGGTGTGCAGTGGTGCCTTTAAGTCTTATTGGCACTATGACATCCCTTGCTTTTGCGCTCATTCACCTGTGGCAAAACATATGGTAACAAAATACCATGCGTTTTGGTGCAACGCAATTTTTAAAAAAAGGTTATACAGGTTTTACATCTATTTGTATTACCATTTGTTTTTCATTTGTTTTGTATACTACAAAAAAAAGAAAAAATTCAGGGTGCCGCTAAAGTGTTCAGGTTTGGCTTGATGAAAAGGTGGCAACCCTAATGCCGCAACCACCATCCCTCCTCTACAAAGATGTGCTCCATATCTGCTACAGAGAGGAGAGAAGTACCTGAGCTCTGATTTCTGGGGAGGATTAGGATTTTGTGATGCTGGGAAAGGTTCCATCTGCAGTGTCAGCTGCTGATGTGGCTGCTGATGTGAAGGAAGGAGAAAAGGGGGTTATCTCACAGGTAAGATCTGTTGGGGGGAGAGGAGTGCCAATACCTGATGGATTCATGAAGAATTGTTCTTACCAAACCAATCCATTAACCTTCTATGAGGAGGTAAGCTGCCATGTAGATAAAGGAAGGCCCGTAAACATGGTGTATCTGGATTTTGTAAAAGCATTTGATACAGTTCCCCATAAACGTTTACTGTACAAAGTAAGGTCCGTTGGCATGGACCATAGGATGAGTACATGGATTGAAAATTGGCTACAGAGGCGAGTTAAGAGAGTAGTGATAAATGGGGAGCACTCGGAATGGTCCAGGGTGGAAAGTGGGGTCCCCCAGGGTTCTGTCCTGGGACCAAACCTATTTAATGTATTCATAAACGACCTGGAGGATGGGATAAACAGCTCAAACTCTGTATTTGCAGACAATACTAAGCTAAGCAAGGCAATAACTTCTCCGCAGGATGTGGAAACCTTGCAAGAAGATCTGATCAAATTAATGGGGTGGACTACATGGCAAATGAGGTTTAATGTAGAAAAATGTAAAATAATGAATTTGGGTGGCAAAAATATGAATGCAATCTACTCACTAGGAGGAGAATCTCTGGGGGAATCTAGGATGGAAAAGGACCTGGGGGTCCTAGTAGATGACAGGCTCAGCAATAGCATGCAATGCCAAGCAAAGCAAAAAGAAAATATGCGCATTCATTAAAAAGGGGATTAACTCCAGGGATAAAACAATAATTCTCCCACTCTACAAGACTCTGGTCCAGCCGCACCTGGAGTATGCTGTCCAGTTCTGGGCACCAGTCCTCAGGAAGGATGTGTGGAACCGGAGGGAGTCCAGAGAAGGGCAACAAAACTAATAAAGGGACTGGAAGACCTTAGTTATGAGTAAGGTTACGAGCACTGAACTTGTTCTCTCAAGAGGAGACGAGAGGAGACACTTGAGAGGGGATATGATTTCAATGTACAAATACCGTACTGGTGACCCCACAATAGGGATAAGGGAATTTAATAAGACACACGGCCATTCAGTAAAACTAGAAGAAAAGCGGTTTAACCCTAAACTGCGTAGAGGGTTCTTTACTGTAAGAGCGGTGAGGATATGGAATACTGACATAAAATCACACACATAGGTTGGACTTGATGGACTTGTGTCTTTTTTCAGCCTTGCCTACTATGTAACTATGCAGCTATACCTTCTGGGGGTTAAGGAGATGACTGACAGGTGCTGCCACCTTTTTTGCCTGATGTTCTGTGTCAACGGGGGCAGAAGGGGTTTTGTCATAGAAAAAAAAGCTTTGTTAGTTAAAAAAAACTGGCTCCTAACTTTTTTTTAGCTGGCTCCGAGCTTCAAAGCAAATTTGTCAAGCCCTGCCCTAGAAGTGGAGGCTGGTGGTCCCCAGAGAGTGAGTCAGAGGAAGAGTGGACTTGGAGAGACACTCAGGAAGTTGAAGATCTGCCAGCAGAGCAGGCAGCGGAGGTGTATCTTCATTAGACCTCATCATCCTGCACAGATGAACAGCTACCAACTCCGCTAGACCAACCCTGTAGTGCCCCTGTCCCATGCCAGCTTCAGGCAGAGCCAACTGCCATATGAGGCAGGTTATAGGCACATGATACGGTCAAGATGTGGATAGTCCCCACAGGCCTGTGTTCTTCCCAGAAAAGGAAAGCCCAGGGAGCTCCCCAGGTTCTCCCGGTTTCAGAGGGAGGTGCAGAGAAGGACTGCTATGGAGTGAGGACTTGACTTTCCCTATGTCCCAAAGGACATTATGAACATTGTTGAGGTCTCCCACACCAGCTGGAAGAGGAGCTGGTTTGGGATTAAGCGCATGTTCCTAAACCCCAGAGGAGACCTCACAACCAAGACGCTCGAGCCTGGTTTCAGGATATCCAGAGGGAGTGGAGCTTGGGAGCTTGGGAATGGTTTGTTAAAGCCGGATGGCCCAGCAGAAGCTACTACAATGCCAAGAGTGGTCCCAGTGGAGAAGTCGCCAGACTGCCTAATCCAGACATGTACTGGTGAGGAAAGGGGCTGATGCAGGATTCCAGCCTGAAGATAAACAGCTTATGCATTGGGGGAACTTCATCCCCCCTTTATTGAGCTTACTAGGCCGGACCATACCACCTACCCTTTCTGGATGTGTCATCAATGAATTAGATATGGTGGTAAGGCCTAAAGTACTGCTTAATGAGATTGATGCTATGGAGGGGCTCCTCCTTTCAGACACTCTTTTGAAAAAAAAATTTTGTTTCTGCCAGCAGGATCATAATCCCCCTGTTGACAGAATGTACAGTTAGTTAGTGTGAGGATTGTGTTTTTCCTCTGTTTTCCTCTGTTTCTGCAGGAATCATCATGGACAGCTGTCCTGCTCAAGAATGGGACTTTGGGACTTTTTCTATGTTCCTGCTGAGAGGGCTTCTCTTTAAGGGAGGTGCTCCGGTGCACAAGTACATATGTTTGTATTGATAAACTTTGCTAAGTACAGGGACCTGTAGTCAGGATGTACATATATGATGTGTATGATTTTCTTTGAAAAAAACGTATATTTTTGATCCTGCTAAATTATATGTAAAAAGCCCTTTCCAAGTTTGTTCCCTTTTTCCCTTCCCTCTTTATCTTATGGGATGCCCTTGCTCCTGGGTGCAGGAGATATTTTTGAAATTTTTTTCAGCCAATAGGGACATGGCTGATTTTTAGAGGGAGGTGGGTGTAGTGCCCTCTAGTGTGCTACTAGTGGTAGTACAGGTCAGTTATAGTCTGGCTTAGGGCTAAACCTGAACCATCAAATCTGGGTCAGGGTTCATTAGAGTTCAGTGCTGGATTACTCATCCAGGCAGCTCTTTGGTTCTAGAATATTGGAGAATATTCTAGAAATGAGTGGGGGGGAGCTAGGAGGATTGTATGCATATTTAGGGGTCCTTAGCCAATCCACAGGAAGTGAGCCTAGCAGGGAACTAATGAACCCTAGATATGAGTTATGCCAGCAGGGGAGTCGGGTGGAACATGGAGATGCAGTGCTGAGGGAGTCTGTCGGTGGCCCTTGAGGGACCCCTGCTAGGGAGGGGCTCTACCTCAGGCCAGGGAGGCTGGCCTAGAAGGATCCTACCACAGAACAAGTTGGAGGAAGATTTCTGGAGAGGCAGCGGGAGCAAGGAGAGGCAGAGTGAGTAGATCAGCACGGTGCAGGGACAGACAAGGGGGAGAGACTGCCACATGCAGCAGGTCTTTCTTGAAGACAGTGGTGTGCTTAAGTCTTCAGCCTTGCACTAAGAGATCTCCAGTGTGTCAGTCAGGAGGACTGGTGCAGTGGGTCAGTCAGGAGGACTGGGAAGAAGAAGCAGCCAGGTGGGTTGCTGAAGCGGTAGCCAGGTGGGCTAGCATTTCTGCAAGGAGTAGAGCTGGAACCAGTGTCTAAAGAAGCAGAAGGTGTCGCAGGATGCAGTTTACTCCACATTTTCCAAGGGACTGAGAGTTCCTAGCCTGTAAGGGGCTGTTGCTAATAAGGTAGCAAAAAGAGTTTCAAAAGGAGTGAACCAAGCAGAGCTGTACAAAGGATCAATATATTGTGCAGAAAGATCAAGTATAAGCTGTAAATAGGGAAGAAGTTTTTTCTGTTTCGTGTTTCTTACTGTCAAGTTGGGCATCCCATGATCCCTAATCCCATCAGTTATTATTCCCTCAATAAAACAACAAAAACAAAGCTCAAGGACTGTTTTCTGAGGCTGGATGCAAGTTGACGATGCTGTGTGGCTGGCTGTGCAGCAGTGGGGAACCCTGACATTTGCAACTCCCATGGGGGTAGTGCTACATTTATATTTAGTATGAATTTAGGTGGAATTATGTAAGTTTTGCTGTTATTGTGTCTGCCAATCATGATTTTAGTGTTTTTTTTGCGAAAATATTGTTTTCATAAACATTTGTGGAAATATCACAGGGCCTAAAAAATCCTGACTCCTGCAGCCTCTATATGTTATTGTATGTTACATAGTCCCGACCAAAGTGTTCATTATTTCGAGTTGCTGGTTTTTAACAACTTGACCACTGGGCACTTAAACCCCCTTCCTAACCAGACCAATTTTCAGCTTTCGGTGCTCTCACATTTTGAATGACAATTACTCAGTCATGCAATACTGTACCTATATGAATTTTATTGTCCTTTTCTTCGCACAAATAGAGCTTTCTTTTGGTGGTATTTAATCACCTCTGGGTTTTTTATTTTTTGCGCCATAAAAGAAAAAAGACCAAAAATTCTGTAAAAAAATGCATTTTTCCGTTTCCGTAAAATTTTGCAAATTAGCAATTTTTCTTCATAAATTTTGGCCAAAATTTATACTGCTACATATCTTTGGTAAAAATAAGCCAAATCTGTGTATATTATTTGGTCTTTGTGAAAGTATTAGTGTCCACAAGCTATGGTGCCAATCTCTAAAAATTGATCACACCAGATGTACTGATGGCCTATCTCATTTCTTGAGACCCTAACAAGCCAGGAAAGTACAAATACCCCCCAAATGACCCCTTTTTGGAAATTAGACATTCCAAGATATTTAGTAGGAGGCATGGTGAGTTTTTTGAAGTTGTAATTTTTTCCCCAAATTGTTCTATTAGCAGATTATTTCTCACACAACAGCATATGCATAGCACAAATTACACCCCCAAAACATTTTCTACTACTCCTCCTGAGTATGGCGATACCACATGTTTGAGGCTTTTACACAATGTGGCCACATACAGAGGCCCAACATGCAGGGAGCGCCATCAGGCGTTCTTGGAGCAAAAATTACACATATAATTTCTTGACTACCTCTTACACTTTTGAAGGCCTTGGAGCACCAGGACAATGAAAACGCCCCAAAATGACCCCATTTTGGAAAGAAAACAGCCCAATGTATAATCTATGAGGCATGATGAGTCTTTTGAACATGTGATTTTTTTTCTACAAGTTTCTGGAAAATGTGTAAAGAAAATGAAAACGCATTTTTTTTACACAAAGTTGTCCATTTATACAATATTTCTAACACATAACATGTACATACCAAAAATTACACACCAAAATAGATTCTCCTACTCTTCCCGAGTACGGTGATACCACATGTGTGAGACTTTTACACAGCCTGCCAAATAAAGAGGCCCAGCATGCAGGGAGCGCCATCAGGCGTTCTAGGGGCATAAATGTCCAATCTAATTTGACTACCTATTACACTTTTGTGAGGCACTCTAGTGGCATGGGTGTGGCATGGATGAGAACTGATGTGGCATGGATGAGCATGAATGGCGATGGATGAGCCGTGGATGAGGATGGCTAAGTATGGATGGGATGACTGAGCATGAATGAGTATGGCTAAATATGGCCGGGTACAGCCAGGTACGGCTGAGTACGGCTGAGTATGGCCAGGTACGCCCAAGTACGGCCGGGTACGGCTGAGTATGGCTGGGTACGGATGGGATGGCTGGGTACGGCTGAGGATGGCTGGGTACGGATGGGATGGCTGAGTACGGCTGGGTACGGCTGAGTATGGCTGGGTACGGCTGATTATGGATGGGATGGCTGAGTATGGCTGGGTATGGATGGGGGTGGATGGGATGGCTGAGCATGGATGGATGGATGAACATGAATATTGGTGAGTATGGATGGATGGATGAGCATGGATGAGTATTGCTGAGTATGGATGGCTGGCTGAGCATGGATGGATGGATGGCTAGCTGAGTATGGATGGTTGGCTGAGCATGGATGGCTGGCTGAGCATGGATGGATGGATGGCTGGCTGAGCATGGATGGCTGGCTGAGCATGGATATATGGATGGCTGGCTGAGCATGGGTAGATGGATGGCTGGCTGAGGATGGATGGAGAGCTGGAGTGGGCACAAATCAGCGCTGTGGGCACAACACATCCAGCCTACAGCGCTGCAGCAGCATCTGATCTCTCCTCTCTTCCCTCTCTGTACTGATCTGTACAGAGAGGGGAGAGAGGAACCGGACATGGCGCCGGCTTGTTTACAAGTGATCGCTCCGTCATTTGACGGAGCGATCACGTGGTAAACAGCCGCTGTCAGTGGCCATTTACCGTGATCCGTGATGAACCGGGTCCTGCGGACATGGCAGGAGCGCGATTCTGGGGGGACATCAATGTACACCCTCCCAGAGTTATCGAGCCGCGCTGTAGCCGTCATTCGGCTATGGCACGGTCGTTAAGTAGTTAAGGTAGGCTCAGTCAGGCAAAATTATACCTTTTTTTGTGTGCAGAAAAGTTTTCATTCTGTGTATACAGGGGCTAGGCTCAGGTTCTATTTATTAACTCTTATGCTCTGTACACACGATAGGATTTTCCGACAACAAAATCCATGTTTTTTTTCCTATGGATGTTGGCTCAAACTTGTCTTGCATACACACGGAGCGTGGAGGTTGGGCCCTAAGGCAGATCGGAGCTGGATTTTGTAAAGGATGTTATAATATGACAGGGGGGCTGCAGGGGCTAGGGGCGGGGTTGCGATTGTGACCCCTGCAACCCCTTTTGCTACACCCATGATTAATGTCATCATACAAAATCCCCTGCTGAATGTCATAAATATTTCACTGTATATGTTCTGTTGTAGTGACTAATGTCACTTTACATAATGTAACTTGTCAGTGAACAATGTTATTATATATAATCTTTCATGACTGCAATACTGGTTGATAGCATTATACAGAATCTGGGTGATATCGTTATACAGAATCTACAACCAAATGTCATACCCCCAGCTCAGTTTTTTCTTTCCTTTCCTCTTGCCTGGTATGCTGCATTATCTTCAATTCAGATACTCATCTACCCAGTGGATCCACACTTTCACTGCTGTGATCTGGTTTCCTTTGTCAGGTACCTAGATGCATCTTCTTGCTTCAGACAGCCAGTTCCTGATAATGCACGACACCATCCTCTCTGAATCCCTACTTGTGCAACCTTTTTGGGATATGTGACGTGAACATGCCAGGAAACTGCAGGAGGAGGTATATATCATTCTCATCTAGGCAAGGATTGCAGAGGGGATGGGCCGCAATAAAAAAAAAAAAAAATAAACAAACTGTAAAGCAAAAAAAGGCCATTTAATATTGCGGAGGTTGGGGGGTTGCAGGGGGGGAAAACTCCCTTTTTGGGACTGAAGATCTGTTTTATATTAAATATACCACATGCACAGAATAGAGATAATCAACAGTCTGCACATACTCCCAACATTGCCCTCGTCATAAACAGACAAAGATAAAATACCCATATAGTTTAGCCCACAGTGCCTTGAAAAAGTATTCATACCCCTTGACATTTTCCACATTGTGTCATGTTACAACCAAAAACATAAAGCTATTTTATTGGGATTTTTTTGTGATAGACCAACACAACGTGGCACATAATTGTGAAGTAAAAAGAAAATGATAAATGGTTTTCAGATATTTATTTGTAAAAAAATGTGAAAAGAGTGGTGTGCATTTGTATTCAGCCCCCTTTACTTTGATACCCCTAACTAAAATCTAGTGGAACCAATTGCCTTCAGAAGTTACCTAATTAGTAAATAGAGTCCACCTGTGTGTAATTTAATCTCAGTATAAATACAGCTGTTCTGTGAAGCCCTCAGAGGTTTGTTAGAGAACCTTTTTTTAGGCAGAGAAAAAGAATTTTATTCTTGATGCAAGTAGGTAAACACATACACAGATATTTGGGTTACATACATCTCAGTTATAGACTTTGTCATCGCAGTACAGTCTACCCGGTGTCCCCAAAACTGTGTATCATATTGGTAAATCCAACTCCAGTTCTCTAACAGAGAACTGGTATACTAAAACTAGCAAACAAAAACCGATATCCATCAACCCAGAGAACATCACACCTGTATTGAGCTTATCAGTCCAGCAAACAGAGAAAAACTTGTATGTCCTACCCCATCGTCACCTTATCGGTGCATGGTTCCATTAGGTCACCAATACTGTGTTAAGTATAAGCTGTGGGGGGGCCACTCGCGGGGACTCCAACCATTCCTGCCATATTTTGGTGAATTTGTTCGGCACCTTTCTGTGCTGATATGTGTGTTTCTCTCTAAGAAGTATCCTATTAACCTCCTGAACCGATTGTTGGGATGTGGGGGCATGAGGGGAGATCCAATACTTTGCAATTAATTTCCTGGCCAAATATAACAGCTTCAGTATCGCTATGTATGTTTGTCTGAGGGGGATACAGGTCCTCCTCTAGTCCTCCCAGCAGGCAGGTGTCTGGATCGAGTTGCAGTTGAGTAGTATAAATAGGATTAATGATGTCCTGTACAGCCTGCCAATACCTGACTAGTTTAGGGCATCGCCACAGCATATGAATTACTGTTCCTTGGTGTAACTGACATTTTGGACATAAAGGGGAGTCTCTTCTACCCCACCTGTGCAGTTGTGTCGGTGTCCTATAGGAGCAATGCAAGATAAACAAGTGCGTCAGCTTTTGGGCAGCAGACACAGAGACCAGGGGACCGGCCGTCAGTATTTGATCCCATCTTTCTCCATCTATGGGGCCTACATCAGCCTCCCATTTTCCTCTACAGAGCAGCAGATCAGGAGCTTGAATATGGGTAAGTAAATAAGCAACACCCCTTTTGTCTGTAGCAGTAAATATGAACGTAAAAAAGTCAGAGTCAACTAGTCTTATGCCACATACACACGGTCGGATTTTCCAGCGGAAAATGTTTGATGGGAGCTTGTTGTCAGAAATTCCGACCGTGTGTAGGCTCCATCGGACATTTTCCATCAGAATTTCCGTCACACAAAATTTGAGATCTGGATCTCAAATTTTCCGACAACAAAATCCGTTGTCATAAATGCTGATCGTGTGTACACAATTCCGACGCACAAAGTTCCACGCATGCTCAGAATCAAGCACAAGAGCCGCACTGGCTATTGAACTCCATTTTTCTCAGCTCATCATACGTGTTGTACGTCACCGCGTTCTTGACGTTCGGAATTTCCGACAAGATTTTTGTGACCGTGTGTATGCAAGACAAGTTTGAGCCAACATCCATCAGAAAAAAAACATGGATTTTGTTGTCAGAATGTGTGATCGTGTGTACAGGGCATTAGGTTTGAGCCCCTATCCTGTGCTCTAATAGTATGTTGTAGTTGTAAAAACATAAAGTATCGGCCAGCCACTGAGGGAAACTCCCCCCCGTAGCTGATCAAAAGACTTCAGTGTCATTCCATCATACAGTTATTCCATCATACAGTTGTACAAAATATTTGACTCCAGCTCTCCCCCACGCGACCTGTTTGGGAATTTTGTTTAATTCAGAAAAGGAGTTGTTATTCCATATGGGAGTAGACTCCAAAAAGCCTCCTAAACCCAGTCTAGTTTTCACTTCCGTCCAAAGTTTTAGAAGCAACCTTATTATGGGACACTGAGGTGTCAGATCCGGGAGACCCTGCTCAAGCTGGGACAATGCAGAATAATCCACCATTGAAGGGATCACCAAGGTCCTGGGGGGGTCTAGAGCATCTGGCAGATTCCAGCCAGTGAGGTGCTGTAGTTGGGCAGCTAAAAAATAGGTAAAGGCATGCGGTACTGCTAGTCCCCCCTGGTCCTTGTGATACTGAAGACTGGTCAGTTTAACCCTCACCACTCCATTTTTCCACAGCAATGCTCTATATAATAAATCCACCCATTGAAACCAGTAGCCTGGTATCCACACAGGAGCATTGTGGAGGATATAGAGCAACTGCGGAGCCCAGACCATTTTTATCAATTTAACCCAACCTGTCACTGAAAGAGCCAGTTTACACCAGCTACCCAGTTTATGTTTGAATTTAGCTAAAATGGGCTTAAGGTTCTGGGATACATAGTCAGTCACATTGGCAGTCACCATTATGCCTAAATACTTGAATGAATGCACTATCTCTACCTGAGCTGCTATTGCTGGCAGGGGCGATGGCAGCGGATCTAACAATAGAAGAGATGATTTGTGCCAGTTAATAGCAAATCCAGACAGCTGTCCAAACTGTTCAATAAGACGCATAACTGTTTCCAGAGAGCTGGCAGTGTCCCCCAAATATATCAGTATGTCAGCGGTGTAGAGGGAGAGCTTATCCTCCCTCCCACCCCGCCAAAACCCAACAACCTCAGGGGATGCCCTCACCCTCACCGCCAGAGGCTCCAGTGCCAGAGTGAAAAGCAATGGCGAAAGCGGGCACCCCTGTCTCGTTTCCCTATGTAAAGAAAAGAGGTCAGACAGGACCCCATTAATCCTAATCCTTGCCTCAGGAGTAGATTACAGCAAACGCGCCCATTTCAAAAAAGTCTCTCCCAACTGGAATTTCTGCATGACAGCCCACAGGTATCTCCACTCAACGCTATCAAAAGCCTTGGCAGCGTCGAAGGAGAAAACCACCCTCTTACCAGGATTATCCACAGGCAGCTGTACGTTCAGGAACAGTCGCCTGATGTTCAACACAGTTATTTATTTATTATTTATTTATTTCAGGTACTTATATAGCGCCATCAATTTACACAGCGCTTTACATATACATTCTACATTCACATCAGTCCCTACTCTCAAGGAGCTTACAATCTAAGGTCCCTAACTCACATTCATACATACTAGGGACAATTTAGACAGGATCCAATTAACCTACCAGCATGTCTTTGGAGTGTGGGAGGAAACCGGAGGAAACCCACGCAGGCACAGGGAGAACATGCAAACTCCAGGCAGGTAGTGTCGTGGTTGGGATTCGAACCAGCGACCCTTCTTCCTGCTAGGTGAGAGTGCTACCACTACACCACTGTGAGCAAGTTGACCTTGTTGGAATAAATCTAGAAGGTGGTAAGTGGCCCGCCATGAAAGCGTCATTGAGGATCTCCAGTAGGGCAGGTAAAAGAGGGTCACTATAGCGCTTGTATATTTCTACTGGGAGCCCGTCCGTACCAGGGGATTTTCTATTGGCCATGCTTGCCACAGCCGTGGCTAATTCCTCGCTTGTCGGAGGGGCATTGAGAAGTTTGTGATCGTCGTCAGTCAATGATGGTAGAGGGCAACAGTCCAAGAACTGCACCAATGCTTCCTCCGTTGGGTTTACCTTAGAGGAGTAAACTTCGTGAAAATAGTCAGTAAATACCTTCAGTATTTGTGTCAGGTTCCGC
Source organism: Aquarana catesbeiana (assembly GCF_042186555.1). Taxonomy (NCBI): domain Eukaryota; kingdom Metazoa; phylum Chordata; class Amphibia; order Anura; family Ranidae; genus Aquarana; species Aquarana catesbeiana. The sequence goes on along the minus strand of NC_133328.1, from coordinate 369,755,538 downwards.
ACGCTGTCCCCCGTAGGGCTCTGTATAGTGTCTATGTGGGATAGTCCCTGTTGTGAGTGGGAGATAACCGCCAAAAAATGGCCTGTGCTTTCCCCACTCCTTGAAATACCGCTGCTGCAGGAAAAAAATGCTTATTCTCTGCAGCATTTAGGACAACCTGCCAGAACATCTCCTGCGCTGCTACCCAACTATGTTGAGTAGAAGGTGTGGGGTCCACAATGTAGCTGCCTTCTGCCTTCTGCCCTCTGCACCTCACTAGCCACAAATGTCTCCCATTCCTTGGTTGCAGTTTTTATGTGGGAGATTTGCTTGATAATAAGGCCTCTAAGATGGGCCTTAAGGGCATCCCAAACCATACCCTGTGAAGCCGTATTCCTGTTATTTCTAAGGAAGCATGTTAGAGCCTCCGGAATAGGGTCGTCTGCTGGAAAGAGCTGGAGCCAAAATGGGTTGACTTTCCACAATTCCACCAATATTCGTACCCAGAGGAGTCTGTGACACCCTGATTTGTGTCAAGGAGTTGCATAAGCATAAGTCAATATGGAATAGGCCACGGTAAGCAGCCGAATAACAGGAAAAGGTCAGTTTGTCATGGGGTCTGTCCCTCCACACATCTCGCAAACCAATCTCCGAAATCAATCTAGCAAAGGGGGTAGGGCCGCCAGGGCCAATGGCACAGCCACCAGGCAGGGTAAATTTGTCTAGAGTCCGATCAAGGAGATTATTAAAGTCCCCTAGGACCCACAGGGGTAAATTGGAGTATAGGCCTATGAATTGAACTAGACTTTTTAAGCTATCAGGAGAGAAGGGTGGAGGGACACACACATGCAATAATACACAGCATTTCAGCTCGTTTGTATAGTAAAATATATCTTCCCTCTTATCTTCATATCTTCATCTATTCGAGACTGCAACAGGTGAAAGGGAATGTCATTGGAAATCAATATGCTTACTCCCCTGGAGTAGGCTGTGCGTATGGAGTGAAACTGAGTCTGATATCCTCTGGACCTTAGTAGTGGAATGGTGTTGTCACGGAAGGTCCCACACTTCACTTGAGTGATTCCGTCAGTATACCACTTCCTTGTAGTCTGGATACAGATATCAGATATTCCAACCGCTCCCAAGCATAAAACAAGACGAGACTTGCTTAGTTGCTAACATGGACTCTTTTATTTAGAATCAAAATTACAAGACTTTATATGCTGTTGGAACCTCCTCTAACAATACAACTGTAACCTAATTAACATGAGCTAGTTTACTAAATCATTTACCCAGACTAGGTGACTATTCAATACACATTACCATAAACATCAACACAGGGTTAATTAGAACAAACAACAATGTGTGGAATACCCTTAGAAGCTGTGGTAAGCCAGACTAGACTCATTTACATTAAACACATTATAGCAGACAACAAGACAGGTAGTTGGAGTTGATGACACCAGCATCTCCTCACAGTGTGTGTCCCAACAGTATGAATCAGTCTTATCAGCAGGGGGGCTGCTGGAGGAAGATCCCCTCCTCAGCCTTGTCATCAACAAACTATAGTAGGAGTAGACTGTTCGTCTCCTAGCCAGTCCTAGAGGCCAATGTGATCAGCTCACTCAAATAACAGGTTGAATTCAGAATCAAACAAACCAATAATGGTCTTTACATATCCTGGGAGATATTGGGGATAAATATTACTGTCCCATTTTAAGCGATCCAAGACATACCCTCCAAGTCACCATTTCCCATATGGCATACACAGGGTCCCCAGAGTCTGTGTGTCCTGGGGGACCAGGACCCGAATCCACAGTAATATCACCTCAAGGGTCCCCAGGCATACAGCTCACAAAGAGCACCGTTTCCCCAAATGCCAGGGCCCATAATCGGTCGGCAAGAGGCTTGCATTCAGTCCCCTCCAACAGCCTCTGTCCCAGGTGAGTCTGTCACAGGTGTCTTTTGGTAGGTGCGTTTCCTGTAAACACACTATAGCCGATTTATAAGGTTTCAACGCAGAGAGTAGTGCAGTACAGTTCACACCATCACCCAGCCCTCTAACATTCCAGGAGACAAAGGAAAACACAGTTGTTACCAACATAGCCCTATGATCAAAAATGCAGATGGAGCCCGGGCCCCAGGGGAGAGAAACATGTATGAGCAAGTGATATGAGTGACAAGATAAGCTATGAGTGCAGTAGGAGGACCAGGAGGGTCCCAACCCATCAGTATAGAAAACTTGCCACTTGATATTAGTGCAAGAGGTGTCAGAAACCATGAACCAGACCAAGACAGAAGTATAGTAAAATCACACTTGTTTATTAATAAAAATAAAAAGGTAAATAGAGTAAGCCTAGTCAAAGCATAGCCAGAGTCCAGTAACCGGATTGGGTAGTCAGCCAAGCCAGAGTTCAGTAACCAGATCGGGTAATCAGCCAAGCCAGAGTTCAGTAACCAGATCGGGTAATCAGCCAGGCCAGAAGTCAGGGATCCAAGTAGAGGAACAGCAAGCAGGATAAGGGGCCAGAAGGAATGTCAGCAAAGCCAATCTTTAAACAGGAACGCAGGAGATAGTTTCTTGTGATGTGACCAAGCGAAGGCAGGAATGAAGTGAGCTGGAGATCTTTAAGTAGGCGGGACTGACGAGCAGATTCACAACAGCTGATTAACTGTGGAGAGAGATGAGAGCTGGCAATTAGCCGACAGCTGTGCAGCCAGCTCTGAGAAGGAAGGGCTGAGCCAGCCCTGACAGGCCCCCCCTTCTCAATGACCCCTCCCCTTCGGAGGACCACCAGTCTTGAGGGGAAAACGTCTATGGAAATCATGGAGGAGGGCAGGAGCATGTACGTCCGAGGATGCACCAGGTACTGTATGGGCCCACGGAACCTACGGGAGTCAACAATGGATTGTACCTCATACTCCTCATGGTTCTCAACCTGTATAGGGTGAGGATGTGGCACCGAGGTGGTAAAGTGGTTGTAGACCAACGGTTTCAATAAGGAGACATGAAACACATTTGAGATACGCATACTAGGAGGAAGGTCCAACGCGTAAGCCACTGGGTTAATCCTGCGAAGGATACGAAAAGGCCCAAAAAACCGAGGTGCGAACTTCAGTGAGGGAACATGAAGTCGGAGGTTGCAAGATGACAGCCGGACCCTGTCCCCAACCTGGTAGGAAGGTGCAGGCAGGCATCTGCGGTCAGCATGGAGTCTGTACCTATCATTAGCATGACGCAAAGCCTCCTGAACTTGTGCCCAAGTGGAATAAAGACCACGGAGATGCTCAGGAATACTCTGCAGAACAAACAAATCAGGCAACATTGAAGGTTGGAAACCATAATTCGCCATAAACTGAGACAATCGGGAAGCAGAATTCTAGGCACTGTTGTGAGCAAACTCTGTAAAAATATATATCAGCGCATGTATGTAAAAACCAAAAAGCAGCTGAACACCAGGGTCAAACGATCAAATCCCTCCAAACAAATAAATAAAATAGGTGCAGCGCTGAAACAAAAATCAAGAAATAAATAAAATTATCCAGGGATGTAAAAAATAACACTAGGGTAATGTCCTTGAGATTATACAGAGCACAGAAAGTGTCCAGATATTGAACATGAAACCACCAGGCAAACGTGATATTCACAGCAACGATGTGTGATTGATAGAAGGACCCTTCACCATAAAGCGGATGGCCTCTCACCTGGTAACCAGGACCCTTTAAAAGAGTCAAACAAGCATTCCCATAAGGGTCAACATAGGTAAGGTCCAATGGTAAAAGACTCCTCCAGATAGCCACGTAGCAGGGGATCAGCGTGTTTCATATAAACAAAAAGGGGACATACATAATGCTCTCCGTATAACATACTTTATTATGAGAATATAAAAAACACACTTACATAACAGTCACTTCACAAGTGCCAGGACGCTGACAATGAATAAACACGGCAAAGCGAGTGCGAGCGGTGGAGCATGCGCAGTAGCCGCGGATGACGTCACAACGTCACGTTCTGGATGCGTTGCGTCCCAATGGGCGGGGACTTCCTCAGCAGATGTCGTGACTACGTGGGCACCCGCGCTATAAGGAGGTAAGTTGTTATGGTAACACCAAACAACAAAGGATGACATATATCAAATGGGGACCGACTCCGGAAGTGTCCCCTCACACATCATTCAGAGTAAACGGAATCCTATCAAATAATAAAAGCTCATATCTGCACATACTCAATTAAAATAAGATTTATATATATGATCTGGTGATAAAGCACTAAGATACACATTGCAAAGTGAAATCTTAACAGAACAGACAAAAACACCCAGATCGCATAAAAAATTTAATTTAAAAAAAATCAATTTCTAAAATAAAATAAAATAACTGTCCGTCATCCGCGACTACCGACTGCTCCAAAAAAACAATATAAAAAATTATATAAAACTCAGATTAGATAATAATCATTAATAAAAATATATATAAAAATATATAAAAATATATATATAAGAATTCCTACCGATCAGAAATAAAACAATTAGTGTCGAACTCTACATTTAACCCATCGGGGCACATTACTCCTGTTTCATAAATCCAATGGGATTCCCTCTTACTTAATTGTCGGATGAAATTTCCCCCTCTCCAGTGCCTTGTAACCCTTTCAATGCCCCAGAATTTCAGACACTTAGGGTTTTGTTGGTGAAAGGTCTTGAAATGTCTGGACACATTGTGGGTCTTAAGACCTTTCTTAATATTGTTAACATGTTCGGCCAATCTAACATGTAAGGGTCTTGAGGTTCTACCAACATACTGGAGACAACAACTGCACTCCAGCATGTAGACAACCCCAATAGTATCACATGTGATTAGCTGTTTGATCTCGTACTCTTTATTAGTGGCCGAAGCTAAAAATTTTTTTCGTTTTTTAATATTTCCCTTGGAGTGTCTGCAGGGGACACATCTATCACAAGCATAGAAACCTCCCAAGAAAGAAAAGAGCCTGTCTGAGGCGGGTACTGGAGGGTTGAGAACACTCGGCGCTAAACGATCCCTAAGTGTAGGGGCTTTTTTGTAAATAAACTGAGGTCTATCGGGCAATACAGGGCCTAAGACTCTGTCTTGCTTCAAAATAGCCCAATGTTTTTGAATAATTTTCTCAAATTTCCGGTATTGTATGTTGTAATCTAATACCATTTTAAAATTATGACTATCACTAGTAGGGACCTTAGAGGAATTAGCAATGAGTTTGTTTCTCTCCAGTGACATGACTTTGGACACCTCATCATCTAATATAGCCCGATTATATCCCTTCTGTTCAAACCTAGAGGTAAGGATTTTAGATTGGCTAACAAAATCCTCAACAGTGGTGCAATTACGACGCAATCTAATATATTGACCCCTGGGGATGTTACACAACCAAGAGTTGTGATGGCAACTCCCCAGGGGGATATAAGAGTTGCGGTCAGTGGGCTTGAAATAATTAGTGAGGATAAACTGATCATGTACAACACTAATAGATAAATCCAAAAAACTACCTTTTCAGAACTGATGGTCCATGTAAGAGATATGTTTTTGGAGTTGTTGTTTAATGATTCAATGAAGTCATCCAACCTAGATCTTTCACCATTCCAGATTAAGATGAGATCATCAATGAATCTCTTGTAACACAGCAACTCAGGGGGGCGATGGAGAAAAACCGCTTCATCCTCCCAGTGGGCCATGAAGATATTGGCCACACTGGGAGCAAAGCGGGCCCCCATAGCTACACCCCTGGTCTGCAAATAAAATTCTCTATTATACCAAAAATAATTCCTCTTGAGGCAAAAATCCAAGCAACTCAAGAGGAATTCCTGATGTCCACCAGATAAGGTAGAAGAAGCCAAAGCCCATTCTACTGAGGACATGGCATCCTCGTGGCCAATAATGGTGTACAGGGAACCTACGTCCGCTGTCACCAGAAATATAGGAGAAGAGCTTTTTAAGGTTTCAAGAATCTGAATAATGTGCTTTGTGTCCTTCAAAAATGCTGGAGTTTGCATAACTAGGGGCTGCAAAAAAAAGTCAATATATTGTCCCAATCTAGCAGATACAGAATCGATCCCATTAACAATGGGTCGTCCCGGAGGGTTAACGGTATCTTTATGAATTTTTGGTAGAAAATATATGACAGGTGTTCGACAAAACAAAGGATCTAAATATAAAGCCTCTTTCTTGTTAATGATCCTACGATCTTTACCATCCTCAACAATGCTATGCAACTCATCCTTAAAGGACAACATGAGGTCTTTATTTAAGATATGATAAGTTTCACGATCTGATAAAAGACGGCACATTTCATTTTGGTAATATTCCTTGCTAAGAATAACCAACCCCCCACCTTTATCCGCCGGGCGGATCACTATGTCCCTTCGTTCAGTTAAGGACTTAATGCCCCGTTTGATAAACAATGGGTCAGAAACTTTTTTAATATGTAACTTCTCCAAGTCTTTAGAAACCATATTCTTGAAAACATCTAAATGTTTGTTATCTGAAATATGAAGGTTAAATGTAGATCTATTACGTAAGGTAGAATAATTCTGTCCAGAAGGTCTGGACCCCTGAGTGGGATGGGATAAAAAGTATTTTTTCATATTCAAAGTTCTTATATATTTTTGAATACTAACATAGGCATTGAATTTATTGAGATTTTTTATTGGTGCAAATTTTAAACCACGATCAAGGACTCTAATTTCATCGTCATTGAGATCAATATGACTGAGATTATAGATCCCTATACCTGATGCGGCTTGGGCTTTTTGTACTCGCTTCCCCCCTCTGCTTCCTCTCTTTGTTTTCGCTTTCGGGGAGGATCGGGGTTTGGGGGTATGTGTGGTACCCGGTGTCTCCAAGGTTCCCCTTGGGCAGCCTGATATTGCGAGGGGGGGTATCTCTGTGCCCCCCGTTGCCCTAAAAAATCATCATTGTTTTGATATTGATTATATTCAGTTAATGGTGCATACCTGTTCTGTGTGGTAATGGGTCTATCATATACAGGGTAGGGGTTATCTCTAACCTGACAGTCCCTTCTACCATTTTGAGATGGATAATCATCTCGGTAAGGAGGGGGGTCATAATGAGAAGAACCCCTCGAATTCTGTGACTGTTGGGTATATGGCCTGGAGCTTCCTCCTCTCCCTTTTGCTTCCTCCTCTCCCTTTTCCCCTCATGTTTCTCCCCCTTTTATTATTAACTTTTCTGAACCCATTCTGATTAGGGTGGGACTGGGGCTCAGTAGAGCAAGGAAGGTCATATTCATAAACAGGGTTTGATCTAGGAGTATTAAAGGGAGTGGATTCCGTACTCGATTGAGTGGTCTGAGTATTCGGAGCAATTTCCTCTGTAGTGGGAGTATTTTGCCATTTAAAAATCACCCCTCCATTGAAGTCGTCAAAATCCCTAATAAATTTTTTCTTTTTCTTATTCTGTGTCTCTAGGTCCCATTTTGCAAGTTTATTCTTGAGTTCACCTGATAGTCTCAGAAATTCTTCGCTATCTTTTAAGGCCTCTATATTCTGAGTAATCTCCCTAATTTGGGAATCAAGAACTGTCATTCTTTTCCTCTTACGCATTAGGAGAAATTCCAATAGCTCAAAGCCTCTTTTGACAAAAAAATCGCTCCATTCTGACATGGACTGTACATCCGTGAGTCCATTGTTAGGGGGTAAATCCCACCTTAACCGTCTCGGGATCAGTCTGGCAGCCAGATATTGTTCAAAAGAGGTGATGTCCCACCATGTTTTGATCTTTTTTTCATATATATAACCTAATTTCCTAAATGATTGAGGGAGGTCATTGCGGGACTCAAACGTGGGGTTCCTAGAGAACACTTCATTAATCCTAATATCCCTTTGTTCAAAATAACTAAAAACATCCATACTGCAGCTAGATAAATGAACGTTGTAAAAAGACTATGTAAAAATATATATCAGCGCATGTATGTAAAAACCAAAAAGCAGCTGAACACCAGGGTCAAACGATCAAATCCCTCCAAACAAATAAATAAAATAGGTGCAGCGCTGAAACAAAAATCAAGAAATAAATAAAATTATCCAGGGATGTAAAAAATAACACTAGGGTAATGTCCTTGAGATTATACAGAGCACAGAAAGTGTCCAGATATTGAACATGAAACCACCAGGCAAACGTGATATTCACAGCAACGATGTGTGATTGATAGAAGGACCCTTCACCATAAAGCGGATGGCCTCTCACCTGGTAACCAGGACCCTTTAAAAGAGTCAAACAAGCATTCCCATAAGGGTCAACATAGGTAAGGTCCAATGGTAAAAGACTCCTCCAGATAGCCACGTAGCAGGGGATCAGCGTGTTTCATATAAACAAAAAGGGGACATACATAGTGCTCTCCGTATAACATACTTTATTATGAGAATATAAAAAACACACTTACATAACAGGCACTTCACAAGTGCCAGGACGCTGACAATGAATAAACACAGCAAAGCGAGTGCGAGCGGTGGAGCATGCGCAGTAGCCACGGATGACGTCACAACGTCACGTTCTGGACGCGTTGCGTCCCAATGGGCGGGGACTTCCTCAGCAGATGTCGTGACTACGTGGGCACCCGCGCTATAAGGAGGTAAGTTGTTATGGTAACACCAAACAACAAAGGATGACGTATATCAAATGGGGACCGACTCCGGAAGTGTCCCCTCCCACATCATTCAGAGTAAACGGAATCCTATCAAATAATAAAAGCTCATATCTGCACATACTCAATTAAAATAAGATTTATATATATGATCTGGTGATAAAGCACTAAGATACACATTGCAAAGTGAAATCTTAACAGAACAGACAAAAACACCCAGATCGCATAAAAAATTTAATTTTAAAAAAATCAATTTCTAAAATAAAATAAAATAACTGTCCGTCATCCGCGACCACCGACTGCTCCAAAAAAACAATATAAAAAATTATATAAAACTCAGATTAGATAATAATCATTAATAAAAATATATATAAAAATATATAAAAATATATATATAAGAATATATAAAAATATATATATAAGAATTCCTACCGATCAGAAATAAAACAATTAGTGTCGAACTCTACATTTAACCCATCGGGGCACATTACTCCTGTTTCATAAATCCAATGGGATTCCCTCTTACTTAATTGTCGGATGAAATTTCCCCCTCTCCAGTGCCTTGTAACCCTTTCAATGCCCCAGAATTTCAGACACTTAGGGTTTTTTTGGTGAAAGGTCTTGAAATGTCTGGACACATTGTGGGTCTTAAGACCTTTCTTAATATTGTTAACATGTTCGGCCAATCTAACATGTAAGGGTCTTGAGGTTCTACCAACATACTGGAGCCCACAACTGCACTCCAGCATGTAGACAACCCCAATAGTATCACATGTGATTAGCTGTTTGATCTCGTACTCTTTATTAGTGGCCGAAGCTAAAAATTTTTTTCGTTTTTTAATATTTCCCTTGGAGTGTCTGCAGGGGACACATCTACCACAAGCATAGAAACCTCCCAAGAAAGAAAAGAGCCTGTCTGAGGCGGGTACTGGAGGGTTGAGAACACTCGGCGCTAAACGATCCCTAAGTGTAGGGGCTTTTTTGTAAATAAACTGAGGTCTATCGGGCAATACAGGGCCTAAGACTCTGTCTTGCTTCAAAATAGCCCAATGTTTTTGAATAATTTTCTCAAATTTCCGGTATTGTATGTTGTAATCTAATACCATTTTAAAATTATGACTATCACTAGTAGGGACCTTAGAGGAATTAGCAATGAGTTTGTTTCTCTCCAGTGACATGACTTTGGACACCTCATCATCTAATATAGCCCGATTATATCCCTTCTGTTCAAACCTAGAGGTAAGGATTTTAGATTGGCTAACAAAATCCTCAACAGTGGTGCAATTACGACGCAATCTAATATATTGACCCCTGGGGATGTTACACAACCAAGAGTTGTGATGGCAACTCCCCAGGGGGATATAAGAGTTGCGGTCAGTGGGCTTGAAATAATTAGTGAGGATAAACTGATCATGTACAACACTAATAGATAAATCCAAAAAAACTACCTTTTCAGAACTGATGGTCCATGTAAGAGATATGTTTTGGGAGTTGTTGTTTAATGATTCAATGAAGTCATCCAACCTAGATCTTTCACCATTCCAGATTAAGATGAGATCATCAATGAATCTCTTGTAACACAGCAACTAAGGGGGGCGATGGAGAAAAACCGCTTCATCCTCCCAGTGGGCCATGAAGATATTGGCCACACTGGGAGCAAAGCGGGCCCCCATAGCTACACCCCTGGTCTGCAAATAAAATTCTCTATTATACCAAAAATAATTCCTCTTGAGGCAGAAATCCAAGCAACTCAAGAGGAATTCCTGATGTCCACCAGATAAGGTAGAAGAAGCCAAAGCCCATTCTACTGAGGACATGGCATCCTCGTGGCCAATAATGGTGTACAGGGAACCTACGTCCGCTGTCACCAGAAATATAGGAGAAGAGCTTTTTAAGGTTTCAAGAATCTGAATAATGTGCTTTGTGTCCTTCAAAAATGCTGGAGTTTGCATAACTAGGGGCTGCAAAAAAAAGTCAATATATTGTCCCAATCTAGCAGATACAGAATCGATCCCATTAACAATGGGTCGTCCCGGAGGGTTAACGGTATCTTTATGAATTTTTGGTAGAAAATATATGACAGGTGTTCGACAAAACAAAGGATCTAAATATAAAGCCTCTTTCTTGTTAAGGATGCTACGATCTTTACCATCCTCAACCATGCTATGCAACTCATCCTTAAAGGACAACATGGGGTCTTTATTTAAGATATGATAAGTTTCACGATCTGATAAAAGACGGCACATTTCATTTTGGTAATATTCCTTGCTAAGAATAACCAACCCCCCATCTTTATCCGCCGGGCGGATCACTATGTCCCTTCGTTCAGTTAAGGACTTAATGCCCCGTTTGATAAACAATGGGTCAGAAACTTTTTTAATATGTAACTTCTCCAAGTCTTTAGAAACCATATTCTTGAAAACATCTAAATGTTAGTTATCTGAAATATGAGGGTTAAATGTAGATCTATTACGTGAGGTAGAATAATTCTGTCCAGAAGGTCTGGACCCCTGAGTGGGATGGGATAAAAAGTATTTTTTCATATTCAAAGTTTTTATATAGGTTTGAACAGAAGGGATATAATCAGGCTATATTAGATGATGAGGTGTCCAAAGTCATGTCACTGGAGAGAAACAAACTCATTGCTAATTCCTCTAAGGTCCCTACTAGTGATAGTCATAATTTTAAAATGGTATTAGATTACAACATACAATACCGGAAATTTGAGAAAATTATTCAAAAACATTGGGCTATTTTGAAGCAAGACAGAGTCTTAGGCCCTGTATTGCCCGATAGACCTCAGTTTATTTACAAAAAAGCCCCTACACTTAGGGATCGTTTAGCGCCGAGTGTTCTCAACCCTCCAGTACCCGCCTCAGACAGGCTCTTTTCTTTCTTGGGAGGTTTCTATGCTTGTGGTAGATGTGTCCCCTGCAGACACTCCAAGGGAAATATTAAAAAACGAAAAAAATTTTTAGCTTCGGCCACTAATAAAGAGTACGAGATCAAACAGCTAATCACATGTGATACTATTGGGGTTGTCTACATGCTGGAGTGCAGTTGTGGGCTCCAGTATGTTGGTAGAACCTCAAGACCCTTACATGTTAGATTGGCCGAACATGTTAACAATATTAAGAAAGGTCTTAAGACCCACAATGTGTCCAGACATTTCAAGACCTTTCACCAACAAAACCCTAAGTGTCTGAAATTCTGGGGCATTGAAAGGGTTACAAGGCACTGGAGAGGGGGAAATTTCATCCGACAATTAAGTAAGAGGGAATCCCATTGGATTTATGAAACAGGAGTAATGTGCCCCGATGGGTTAAATGTAGAGTTCGACACTAATTGTTTTATTTCTGATCGGTAGGAATTCTTATATATATATTTTTATATATTTTTATATATATTTTTATTAATGATTATTATCTAATCTGAGTTTTATATAATTTTTTATATTGTTTTTTTGGAGCAGCCGGTGGTCGCGGACGACGGACAGTTATTTTATTTTATTTTAGAAATTGATTTTTTTAAAATTAAATTTTTTATGCGATCTGGGTGTTTTTGTCTGTTCTGTTAAGATTTCACTTTGCAATGTGTATCTTAGTGCTTTATCACCAGATCATATATATAAATCTTATTTTAATTGAGTATGTGCAGATATGAGCTTTTATTATTTGATAGGATTCCGTTTACTCTGAATGATGTGTGAGGGGACACTTCCGGAGTCGGTCCCCATTTGATATACGTCATCCTTTGTTGTTTGGTGTTACCATAACAACTTACCTCCTTATAGCGCGGGTGCCCACGTAGTCACGACATCTGCTGAGGAAGTCCCCGCCCATTGGGACGCAACGCGTCCAGAACGTGACGTTGTGACGTCATCCGCGGCTACTGCGCATGCTCCACCGCTCGCACTCGCTTTGCTGTGTTTATTCATTGTCAGCGTCCTGGCACTTGTGAAGTGCCTGTTATGTAAGTGTGTTTTTTATATTCTCATAATAAAGTATGTTATACGGAGAGCACTATGTATGTCCCCTTTTTGTTTATATGAAACACGCTGATCCCCTGCTACGTGGCTATCTGGAGGAGTCTTTTACCATTGGACCTTACCTATGTTGACCCTTATGGGAATGCTTGTTTGACTCTTTTAAAGGGTCCTGGTTACCAGGTGAGAGGCCATCCTCTTTATGGTGAAGGGTCCTTCTATCAATCACACATCGTTGCTGTGAATATCACGTTTGCCTGGTGGTTTCATGTTCAATATCTGGACACTTTCTGTGCTCTGTATAATCTCAAGGACATTACCCTAGTGTTATTTTTTACATCCCTGGATAATTTTATTTATTTCTTGATTTTTGTTTCAGCGCTGCACCTATTTTATTTATTTGTGAGCAAACTCTGCCCATGGTAATAGGTCTGACTAGTTGTTGTGATAGTCAGAAATATAGCAACATAGGAATTGCTCCAAGGACTGATTGGCTCGTTCTGCGGCCCCATTAGACTGCGGGTGATACGCAGAGGAGAAAGAAAGCTGAATTCCCAGCTGTGCACAAAAGGCTCGCCAGAACTGGGACACAAACTGACTACCCCTGTCCGAGACAATCACCTTGGGTAGCCCATGTAAGCGAAAGATCTCCCAAGCAAAAATGGAAGCCAGTTCCTTAGAAGTGGGCAACTTCTTAAGTGGAATACAATGACACATCTTTGAGAACCGGTCAACCACCATAAGGATAACTGTGTTGACTTGGGAGTTGGGCAACTCCACAATAAAATCCATAGACAGGTGGGTCCAGGGCCTCTCTCCATTGGGTACGGGTTGTAGGAGGCCCACTGGAAGGTGTCGTGGAGTCTTACTCTGAGCACACACGGAACAGGCAGCTACGAAGGCAGTTACATCAGCACGTAGACTAGGCCACGAGAATTGTTGGGACATGGCCCAAATGAGTTGATTCTTACCAGGGTGGCCAGCTGCCTTTGGAGAATGGTAAGTCTGGAGCACGGCAGTACGAAGACACTCTGGGACAAAGCAGCGGTCACAAGGTTTCTCAGGAGGAGTATCGACCTGAGCAATAAGAATTTTGTTACCCAAAGGAGAAGTAAGACTGGTGCGAACCATAGCCAGAATACAATCAGGAGGAATCATAGGAACAGGAACCAACTTGAAAGTGGAGGAAAATTGTCGTGACAAGGCATCAGCCCCTACATTCTTAGTACCGGGTAAGAATGAGACAATGTAAATTGAAACTTGACAAGAAAAGAGCCCATCGTGCCCTTCTGGGAGAGAGACATTTAGCCTCAGACAAGAATGTGAGATTCTTATGGTCAGTCAGAATGAGAACCGGCACAGTAGTACCTTCAAGGAGATGTTTCCATTCTTTCAGGGCTAACAGCTCTCTGTCACCAATCTTGTAATTGCACTCAGCAGGTGACAATTTCTTGGAAAAGTAGCCACAAGGATGCATAGCACTCTCAGAGGTAGGACGTTGAGACAGAAGGGTGCCAACACCAATCTCAGAAGCATCAACCTCAAGGATAAAAGGTAACATAGGATCAGGATGTGCCAACACAGGAGCAGAAACAAAGGTAGCCTTTTGACTTTCAAAGGCCTTAATGGACTCCAGAGACAAACTCTGTGGGTTACCGTTCTTTCTGGTCATATCGGTCAGGGGCTTGACCAGAGACGAGAAGTTAGGAATAAACTTCCAATAATAGTTGGCAAAACCCAACGTAGAGGACGTAACCCCACGGGTCGAGGCCACTGTAGGACTGCTAAAAGTTTCTCTGGGTCCATCGAAAAACCAGCAGTAGAAATGACATAGCCCAGGAATTTAACCTGTTCCCGATAGAACTCACACTTCTCCAGTTTAGAAAAGAGATTGTTCTCTCTTAATTTCTGAAGCACACGACAGACATCTGTGTGGTGGCGCTCCATGGGCTTGGAAAATATGAGGATATCATTGAGATAAACCACCACACATAACTGCAACAAATCTCAGAGGACACCGTTTATAAATTCCTGGAAAACTGCTGGGGCATTACAAAGACCACAAGGCATTACGAGATACTCATAATGGCCTGTTCTGGTATTAAATGCAGTTTTCCACTCGTCGCCCTCCTTAATCCTCACGAGATTGTAAGCCCCTCTCAGATCAAGCTTAGTGAAAAACGTTGCTCCCTTGAGCCGGTCAAATAACTCTGTAATCAACGGGATTGGGTAGGCATTCTTAATCGTGAAACGATTGAGACCCCTATAATCAATACAAGGTCTCAGTTCACCGCTCCTCTTCTTCACAAAGAAGAAACCAGCACCAGCAGGAGATGAGGAGTTGCGGATGAAACCCTGAGAAAGTGCGTCTGCAACATACTCCTCCATGGCTTTATCTTCCAAGACTGACAAAGGGTAAACCCGGCCACGAGGGGGAGTGGCACCAGGTTGAAGGTCAATTGTGCAATCATACGGCCGGTGTGGAGGCAAACTACCGGCTTGAACTTTGTCAAAGAAATTGCTAAAATCACGGTACTCCTCTGGCAGGGAGAAGAGTGAAGAGGTACACAGGACCTTGGCTACCTTCCGGAAGCATGTTTCACTGCATTGTGGTGACCAGGAGAGAACCTCAGCACGAAGCCAATCAAAAAAGGGGTTGTGCCTCTGTAACCAAGGATAACCAATAACCAGAGGAAACTTAGGAGAGGAAATCACTTGGAATTGGATTATCTTATGGTGAATAGTCCTTACGGCCATGGACAACGGAACCGTCTCATGAGTCACATGGGCAGGCTGTAGAGGTCTCCCATCCAGAGCCTCAATGGCAAGTGGAGTGTCATGCAGCTGCAGTGGAATCGACTGCTTTGATACAAAGGCAGCATCAATGAACAGGCCTGCAGCCCCAGAGTCGATTAGAGCCTGTATCTCGATAGACGACTTAGCCCAAGAAAGGGTGACTGAAACCAGAGGCTTATCCTTCTGGATAACTGGGGATGACACAACACCACCTAAGGTCTGTCCATAACATGACCTCAAGGTTCAGGTGCTCTCAGGATGGGTAGGACAAGACTTCAAAAAGTGACCTGCCTGGCCACAATAAAGGCACAATCTCTCCCTCCTCCTAAAGGCTCTCTCATCTGCAGAGATATGCGTGAAGCCCAAGTGCATGGGTTCATCTTCACTGACTGACTCGGTACCAGGCATAGGAGGTGAGGGAGGCAAGGGTGGGACTGCAAAGCTCGGAGGCAAACGTACAGGAGGCTTCCACAAGCGCTCCTTAAAAGAGAGTCTTTCTCTGAGTCTGGAGTCAATGAGGATGGCAAACGAGATCAAGCAAGAAAGCCATTGTTGAAAGAAAGCCATAAGAAGTCCCATTTGTGATAAGCCATGTGGGGGACACAGAAAACATGCGGAAGAAGGTGCTCTGGTCAGATGAGACCAAAGTTAAACTTTTTGGCCTAAAAGCAAAATGCTATGTGTGGCGGAATACAAACGCTGCACATCACCCTGAACACACTATCACCACATTGAAACATGGTGGTGGCAGCATCATGTTGTAGAGGATGCTTTTCTTCAGCAGGGACAGGGCAGCTGGTCAGAGTTAATGGGAAGATGGATGGAGCCAAATACAGGGCAATCTCAGAAGAAAACCTGTTAGAATCTGCAAAAGACTTGAGAATGTGGGGAGGTTCACCTTCCAGCAGGAACATACAGCCAGAGCTACAATGGAATGGTTTAGATCAAAGCATATTCATGTGTTAGAATGGCCCAGTCAAAGTCCAGACCTAAATCCAATTGAGAATCTATGGCAAGACTTGAAAATTGCTGTTCACAGACGCTCTTCATCCAATCTGACAGAGCTTGAGCTATTTTGCAAAGAAGGATAGGCAAAAATGTCACTCTCTAGATGTGCAAAGCTGTCAGAGACAAACCCAAAAAGACTTGCAGCTGTAATTGCAGTGAAAGGTGGTTCTAAAAGTATTGACTCAGGGGGGCTGAATACAAATGCACGCCATACTTTTCGCAAAAATGTTGAAAACCATTTATCATTTTCCGTTCACTTCACAATTATGTGCCACTTTGTGTTGGTCTATTGCATGAAATCCCCAAAATGTCAAGGGGCAAGAATACTTTTTCAAGACACTGCATATGCTATTACGTTTTGCACAGTTAAAGCTAAATCCTGGGAAAAATAAAAATTCTTCCTTGCAGTGGGGCTCCCCTCACCCCACACTGTAATAGGGCGTACACACGGTCGGACTTTGTTCGGACATTCCGACAACAAAATCCTAGGATTTTTTCCGACGGATGTTGGCTCAAACTTGTTTTGCCTACACACGGTCGCACAAAGTTGTCGGAATTTCCGATCGACAACCACGTGGTCACGTACACCACGTACGACGAGACTAGAAAAGGCCAGTTCAGAACCAAGCGCGGCACCCTTTGGGCTCCTTTTGCTAATCTCGTGTTAGTAAAAGTTTGGTAAGAGACGATTCGCGCTTTTTCAGACTCGTGGCTTTCAGATCGTTTTCTGCCATTCAGTTTGTGCTTGTGGGTTTGTATCTGCTCTTCAGTGCGTGCAGTCAGTTCGTATCGGAGTTTTCTGTGTGATCTTGCCTGCTCGTTGCTGTTTTTCAGGTCGCTCTTCACAGGCCTTGCTGTTCTTCAGTGCGTTCTGTTACTTTGTTCTGAGCAGCCGACCGTTTTCTAGCCATGTTTCGTATGCGTACTCCTCGTAGAGTTCGTGCTGTGCGGGGGCTTGGTATTGGGTCCTGACCTTGACACAAGTCCAGTCCATGAACAGGGTGGGGAGGAGTTCATGGACCAAGAATTGGTTGCTTCAGCGTGACCAGTTCTCTCATATGCCTTTGCTCCGTGAAATCCGTGAGAATAATCCTGGTGATTTCAGGAACTTTCTCAGGATGACGGACCCCGTGTTTCACCGTTTGTTGGCTTCGCTGACCCCCTATATCAGCAGGCAGGATACCTGCATGAGGCAAGCCATCACTCCGGAGCAGAGGTTGGTCGCTACCCTGCGGTATTTGGCCACAGGGAGAAGCCTGCAGGACCTCAAGTTCTCGACAGGCATCTCCCCCCAGGCTCTTCTTTGTGGACATTTACTGCTTGTGTTTGTTTTAGCTGACCCTGACAGAAATGTGTGGAGTGCAGAAAATGTTGTGATTGTGTAACCTTATACAAAGCACTGTTGGCTGTTATTTACTAAATGCAAAGACACTTTTCACTACAAGTGCACTTGCAACTGCACTGAAACTGCACTTGTAGTGCAAAGAGGATTTGCCCTTAGGAAATTACCCCCATTTTCTCATAAAACAACAATTACATCACCCCAAAAGTGTTGTAGTGTTGAGACAATAATCCACACATTCTTGATGAACAATCTTTTTAATACCTGCACAATCACATGTGCATTTACCAAAGGTTTTTCTGACAAACCAACCTGTTTGTTGTATAACAATTTTTGTGGTGTCATTATCCAAAATCAAAATGTGCATTTTATAGAAAACAGGCCTGTGTAAAACCCACAAGAAAGACACAAATCTTGATCTTACAAAGTTCACATTTCGTAGAACTTGAAGGCAATATCAGACATGAGTATTTAGGAACTGTGTTTGATATTGCGTTCAGATGGGGGGAAATCACCCCTGGAAAAGCCAAATTTGGAAGATGCACACCAATTTCACAATGTCAACATGTGCTATCTGCCATCACGGGGGATCAAGGGATGTGTTTTGGGGGAGAAAGCCCCTCCTCACCGCTACTTTATAATTGAGGAAGGTGTTGCACCCCCAAAACGCGTCCATTGATCTCCCGTGATGGCAGATAGCACATGTTGGCACACTGTGTGCATCCTCCAAATTTGGCTTTGGGAAAAATCACAAAAACATTTCACACATTGTAGCACACAAAAGAAGAAAGTGATTTGGAGGGGTTTTAAACTCGCCCCAAAACATCAATGATGTTTTTATATTTTGGAATAACATCATTGATGTTTTGTTTGATGTTTTCCAATTGTAAATTACACCCCATGATCTCCCCGATCAGGATCTGGGCACTTTCGGATGTGAAAGGATCTTCATCCACAACCTCACGATCACCTAAAAAGAGAGGAAACCCAAAATAAATTAGGTTTCAAAAAAATGCCGCCATCCATCTCTTATCTGAGCCTGTGGTTGCAGACACTCACCTGTTGTGGTGACTAGTTCCACCACGTCTTCTTCCTCCTGCTCATCTTGTGTTGGGGGTATTTCCCCTTCTTCCAGGGGGGGGGGCTCTGGTCTCCTCGGATGAGGGGTGTCCTCCGAGTCTTTTCTCCCCTATGTAAAACAAAAATGGTATAATTAGCACACAGATATTTGATGGCAGAACTAGAAAGATGAAACATTGCTTGGAAGTGGGGTACAATGATCTATTTTAGCAGAGTTCCAAGATGTAGCTTTTTTAGTGTCCTTTGTCAACCTGCAATACTTTACCTGTTTAGTACAAGCTTCACAGATGTAGCCCCCCCTATAGTATACACTGGAGCACCTGTGTGGCCCCCCCTAATAAAAATGGTGTTCTGGGGTCCCACACTAGTGCTCCAGTGTCCAGATGTGAAAACAGCTGCTGAGTGTCCTCTCTTTACACAGAATCTAGTCTGCATTTCATTCTAGTAACAAAGCCATCTACACAACCCAATTCTTTGAAGACAAGTATAGGGCGTCAAAATGGTGGCCAAATGCATATGGCCTAAACAATGGTATTTTATCGTCCGAATTAAAAATGTGTGATCCGAACGAATAATGTGCCCATGAACATGAAAGTTGCCATTTTAAACTGTACAACAGTTCCTAAAAGCACATGGAGCAGCACGAACGTAATAAACACAAAAAAAATAGGAACACAGCACAAATACTTACTTTTTTGCAGCACTCTCCGGATCTTTCTGTACTGCTCATGTTCTCGTAATTTCAGGTCCGACCACTGCTTCCTGAGCTGATCTTTCGATCGTCGTACCCCGAATTTCCGGTGCAGACTCCTGACCACTTTCGCCATGATCTTGGCCTTTCGGACATTGTGGTTGGGGTAAGGCCCATACTTTCCATCATAGTCGGCCTTCTTCAGGATGTCCACCATCTCCAACATCTCCCCAAAGGACATATTTGAGTCCTTTAATCCCCTTCTGGATCGGGACGTTTCAGGCTCCGGCCTTTCCTCCTCCTCCTCCTCCTCGTTGCTGTAATTAGCACGATCCTGCTGTCTATCCGCCATGTGCTCTTCCCCCACTGCACCGAACGAAAAGGGGTGGGGAATAGACTAGAAAGAACGTCAGGGGCGGGCGGAGTTATACGCATGCGCAGTGTGTATAAATCGTAACACGCGCGTCTTACGTACGATCTGTGAGCGGAGGAAGGAGCATCGGAGACGCCGATCGTGCTAACGAAGGTAGGATCTAAACTTGGGCCTATACTGCTTCGAAATGGAAGCCTATATTGTAACAAGATTAGGGGAGTTTGGCCTGACGTTTGTCTTGTGTTGTGTCTTGCAGAGAAAATGGATGGGTTCAACGACCACAATTTCCTGCCCCTGTTCATTGACAAGTACAGGGAGCTGCCCTGTCTGTGGCAAGTGAGACACCCCCACTATAATCACAAACAGAAGAGGCAGGCAGCGCTGGAGAAACTGCTGGAGTTGGTGAAGCCGGTGGTCCCCACAGCAACCATCCCCTATTTAAAAGCTAAAATTGGTGGCCTGAGGAGCACGTATCTTAGGGAGCGCAAGAAGGTCACAGATTCCCAGAGGTCCGGAGCTGCAGCAGATGACATTTATGTCCCCAGGCTGTGGTACTATGAGAGACTGCGATTTCTGTCAGACCACACTGAAGTCAGGGAATCCCTCTCCACCCTTCCTTCCACACTTCCTTCCATCCCAGCTGAGGCTTCTGATGTCCAACCTGGGCCTTCCAGCCAGGAAGAAGTGGAGGAGCCCAGCTGGAGTCAGGTATAGCATTCTTCTACAGATTTCTGGGCAATAAATAAATGATGTTTACTAGATGTTAGTATTGATCACTAATTGCTGATTAAAAAAAGTGTTTTACATATCAATAGACAGTAGTGGGCACCCAAAATTGGGAAAAGAATGCAAAATGCTGGGCTCAGAAGGATAGTCTGTTATATTTGTTAACATTCAATTTGCAGCAGTCAGGAGGTGAAAATTGTGTGTGATTGATGTAAAAAATACTAAAACTATGTCCCTTTTTCATACACAGGAAGACCTCAGCCAGGAGGAGGCTGTGGAATGTGGCAGCCAGGAGGAGGTGGGGATTAGTGTCAGCCAGGAGGAGGCGGGGATTAGTGGCAGCCAGGAGGAGGCGGGGCTAAGTGGCAGCCAAGAGAAGCCTGGGACAAGTCGCAGCCTGACTGAGTCTCAGGTTCCTCCCCTCCGCCTGCCACATAAACGAGCCAGGAAGATGACTCCCAGTCCTGTGCAGGATTCAGCATACAGGCTGATCCAGGAGGCTTCGGCATCCCTCAGAGCCTTCCCCAGTCCTGAAGAGGCCTTTGCCTGCATGGCTGCCACCAAATTGCAGGGCATGCAGGAGGGCCAACGCAAGATCTCTGAGGACCTGATTTATAAAGTCCTTCGTAAGGGGGAGAGTGGGGAACTGACACCCAAGACGGATGTCATTGAGATCGACGATCCTCCTCCTCCTCCTCCTCCTGCTGCCACAACTCCACCACCACAGCCAAAGCCTGTAAGGAAGCGTGGAAGGAAGACCAAAGAGTGATTGCCCTGGGTTCAGTCTGGTCTGACAAAAGCTGCAGTCTCTCGTATGACCACAGCCTGGGGACACAGATGTCATCTGCTGCTTTCCGGATCTCTGGGACTTCTGGACCAGACTGCCCTCCCTTAGATATGGACTCCTCAGGCCACCAATTTTGCTTTTAAATAATTGATGTCTGCCCTGGGGGTCCAAGGCTTCGCCAATTTCTGCAGTTTCTCCAGCGTTGCCTCCCTCTTTGTTTTTTTATAGTTGTGACCCCTTAATAAAATTTTTTCGGTAAATTCTACTCTCCTGTGTGTGTTTTCATCCAAAAAGGACAGTTTGTCGGTGACGATTCAGGTACATTTCTAAAAACATAAAATGTGAAATTAACAAGGGACAACAACACCAAACAATCTCCTACAGATTAAATAGAACAACATATCAATGGTGTTGTGCGAACTTGTCACAAAAAACACACAAACATTTTCGGGAGTACAAATCAAAATCACCAAAAAAAAAAATTAAAAAAGAGAAACACAAAAAAAGAATCTACATTAACCGCTTAACAACCGGCCCATAGCCAAATGACGGCTACAGGGCGGTTGTTTAACTCTGGGAGGACGTCCAGGGACGTCCTCCCAGAATTCTGCTCTCGCGCGCCCCCTAGGGCGCGCACTCGAGAGCATCCGTGACCGCCGGGTCCAGAGGACCCGGCGCATCACAGATCCCGGTAAATGGCCGCTGATCGCGGCCGTTTACCATGTGATCGCTCCGTCAAATGACGGAGCGATCACATGTAAACAAACCGGCGTCATCTGATGACGCCGGTTCCTCTCCTCCCCTCCTGTGTACCGATCGGTACGCTGTGAGCGGAGAGGGAGATGGATGGATGGCTGCAGCGTTGTGGGCTGCATGTGTAGTGCCCACAGCGCTGCACAGAGACATCCAGCCATCCATCCATCCATGCTCAGCCATCCCCACTACTATGCATGCCCTGCAATGCCCTCTGCAATGCCCCACAGTACTCTGGTATGCCCCACAATACCCCTGCAATACTCTGCCATACCCTGCAATACCCTGCAATACTCTGCCATACCCTGCAATACTCTGCCATACCCTGCAATACCCCGCCATACTCCGCAATACTCTGTCATACCCTGGAATACCCCGCAATACTCTGCCATACCCTGGAATACCCCGCAATACTCTGCCATACCCTGGAATACCCCGCAATACTCTGCCATACCCTGGAATACCCCGCAATACTCTGCCATATCCTGGAATACCCCGCAATACTCTGCCATACCCCGCAATACCCCGCAATACTCTGCCATACCCTGCAATACCCTGAAATACCCCGCAATACACTGCCATACCCTGCAATACCCCGCAATATCCCGCAATACTCTGCCATACCCCGCGATACCCAGCCATACTCAGTGATACCCAGCCATACTCAGTGATACCCAGCCATACTCAGTGATACCCAGCCATACTCAGTGATACCCAGCCATACTCAGTGATACCCAGCCATACTCTGCAATACTCAGTGATACCCAGCCATACTCTGCAAAACTCAGTGATACCCAGCCATACTCTGCAAAACTCAGTGATACCCAGCCATACTCTGCAAAACTCAGTGATACCCAGCCATACTCTGCAATACTCAGTGATACCCAGCCATACTCTGCAATACTCAGTGATACCCAGCCATACTCTGCCATACCCAGCCATGCTCTGCAATACCCCGCAAAAATCTGCAATACTCTGCCATAACCTGCAATACTCTGCAATACCCAGCCATACTCTGCAATACTCGGTGATACCCAGTCATACTCTGCCATACCCAGTCATACTCGGCGATACCCAGTCATACTCGGCGATACACTGCAATACCCAGCCATGCTCAGCCATACTCGGCCATGCTCAGCCATACCCGGCCATGCTCAGCCATGCTCAGCCATACTCTGCCATACCCAGTCATACTCGGCGATACTCTGCAATACCCAGCCATGCTCAGCCATACTCGGCCATGCTCAGCCATACCCAGCCATGCTCAGCCATACTCTGCCTCTGTATGTGGCCAGGCTGTGGAAGTCTCACACATGTGGTATCGCCGTACTCAGGAGGAGTAGGAGAATCTATTTTGGGGTGTCATTTTTGATATGTACATGCTATGTGTTATAAATATTGTATAAATGGACAACTTTGTGTTAAAAAAAAAAAAGCGTTTTAACCACTTCTGGCCTTCCGTCATACGACGTCCTTGACTTTGTGCGGGGATATCTGAATGATGGGTGCAGCTACAGGCATCATTCAGATATCATCTTTTTCAGCCGGCGATTCCCTACACCATAAGAACAATCATAGCGGCTGTTACACTGCTTGATCGTTCTTACGGGAGGCGAGAGGGGACGTCCCCCCCTCCCGCCGCCCTCCGGTGCTTCTACCGACTCACCGCTACGATCGATGCCAGGATCTTTTTTTTTTTTTTTTTTTTTTTAATTTCAGGCACAGCCTAGAGGTGAGATGTGGGGTCTTATTGACCCCATATCTCACTGTAAAGAGGACCTGTCATGCCATATTCCTATTACAAGGGATGTTTACATTCCTTGTAATAGGAATAAAAGTGATCAAAAAATTTTTTTTTGGGAAAAAAGTGTCAAACTAAAATAAATAAAGTAAAATGAACAATAAAAAAAAAAAAAAAAATTTTTTAAAGCGCCCCTGTCCGTGTGCTCGCATGCAGAAGCAAACGCATACGTAAGTCCCGCCCACATATGAAAACGGTGTTCAAACCACACATGTGAGGTATCGCTGCGATCGGTAGAGCGAGAGCAATAATTTTGGCCCTAGACCTCCTCTGTAACTCAAAATTTGTAACCAGTAAAAAATTTTAAAGCGTCGCCTATGGGGATTTTTAAGTGGCGAAGTTTGGCGTCATTCCACAAGCGTGTGCAATTTTGAAAGGTGACATGTTAGGTATCTATTTACTCGGCGTAACTTCATCTTTCATATTATGCAAAAACATTGGGCTAACCTTACTGTTTTGTTTTTTTTTAAAGCAAAAAACATTTTTTTTTCCAAAAAAAACGCGTTCGAAAAATTGCTGCGCAAATATCGTGCGAGATAAAAAGTTGCAATGACCGCTATTGTATTCTCTAGGGTCTTTGCTAAAAAAACATATATAATGTTTTGGGGTTCTATGTAATTTTCTAGCAAATAAATGATGATTTTTACATGTAGGAGAGAAATGTCAGAATTGGCATGGGTGCTCCAGAATGCCTGAAGGTGCTCCCCTGCATGTTGGGCCTCTGTATGTGGCCACGCTGTGTAAAAGTCTCACACATGTGGTATCGCCATACTCAGGAGTAATAGCAGAATGTGTTTTGGGGTGTAATTTGTGGTATGCATATGCTGTGTGTGAGAAATAACCTGCTAATATGACAATTTTGTGAAAAAAACAAAAAAGAAAAAAAAAAACTTGATTTTGCAAAGAATTGTGGGAAAAAATGACAACTTCAAAAAACTCACCATGCATCTTTCTAAATACCTTGGAATGTCTTCTTTCCAAAAAGGGGTAATTTGGGGGGTATTTGTACTTTTCTGGCATGTTAGGGTCTCAAGAAATGAGATAGGCCGTCAGTACTTCAGGTGTGATCAATTTTCAGATATTGGCACCATAGCTTGTGGACGCTATAACTTTCACAAAGACCAAATAATATACACTAATTTGGGTTATTTTTACCAAAGATATGTAGCGGTATAAATTTTGGCCAAAATATATGAAGAAAAATTACTAATTTTCAAAATTTTATAACAGAAACGAAGAAAAATTAATTTTTTTACAGATTTTTCGGTCTTTCTTCTTTTATAGCGCAAAAAATAAAGAACCCAGCGGTGATTAAATACCACCAAAAGAAAGCTCTATTTGTGTGAAAAAAAGGACAAAAAATTCATATAGATACAGTGTTGCATGACTGAGTAATTGTCATTCAAAATGTGAGAGCACCAAAAGCTGAAAATTGGTCTGGTTATTAAGGGGGTTTAAGTGCCCAGTGGTCAAGTGGTTAAAGTAAAAAAAATAAAAAATATGTTGTCAGATGTGAGAAATCAAAATATATTGAGGGAATCCCGATAAATAGTAACGAAAGAAGTTTGTGAGAAGTATGTGTGAATATGAGCAGCAAAACTACTTAATTCTTGTCACATTATAAAGAAGAAGAGAGTGCGCTGTAATAAACCATTTTGAACATTGCAGCGTGACGAAAGTGCTGTATCCATTGCGAACGCTAAGTTTACCAGAACGAGCTGTCCTGTGTCGGAATTTCTTCTGACCATGCGTGGCACTTTGTGCGTCGGAACAGGCCACACACGGTCGGAATTGACGCGATCGGATTTTGTTGTCGGAAAATTTTATCTCCTGCTGTCCAACTTTGTGTGTCGGAAAATCCGATGGAAAATGTCCGATGGCGCCCACACACGGTCGGAATTTCCGACAACACGCTCCGATCGGACATTGTCCATCGGAAAATCCGACCGTGTGTACGGGGCATAAGGATTAAATGCTTGTTTATGCCTAGGGTACCAGTAAAATGTACTTTTGCTTTCCTTACCGCTTGCTCCCCTGGCAGCTGGCATTCTCCTCTTTTCCCTAATGCTCCAGCCTGTGAGTAGTCCCTTGGCATCCTTTTGTACAATGTGGACCACTATTATCCTAAAGAAGTGGCTGCAGGAGTCTGGTCACATAGCATGGAGGGAACCTTCAGGAGGGAGGGATTATATAAGTAAAAGTCCTTTTTACTGGTATCCTAGGCATAAGTGAACATTTCAGCCTTGCAGTACAGGGGTAGACTCTCTTGGAAGGGAGGATTTTCATTTTCCCTGGAGTTCAACTTGAAATAAACTTATACAGTATATGTATCCAGTCTCCAGGGCACACTAAGAGTATGACATATATTCTGGTACTCTAATTTTATGATATATATTGTAGCACTTTATAACATATTCAGTGTCGCCCTAGGGGGCTGACTGTGTCAGATAATCGTAATCTGCCTTCAGTAAAAAATGCATTTACTTATACACACATTCCAAGCAAAAACATAGGTTTAGCATATAGTGCAGCATTATAAAACACTAGTTCAGCTTATTCTGACTTGAAACTAAGAAAAATATACAGTTAAGGAATTACACTGGAAAGCTGAAAATAGATTTTAACATGAACATCTTTACATCTGTTTGATTCATTCACCAGTCCCTGCTGAGTTTCTGTACTATGACTCCTAGTATTTCTCTTTCAGATCTGTACTGAAGAAAACTTTCAATTCATGGCTTCTACAAATAGTTGCCATGCATTCTCTGTTCCAGAATCTGGAGATGATTCAAACTTATAAAACATATCTTTTAAGTAAAGACATCTGGAATGGGCAGCAAATACGTGGTAACTGCAGAATCGTCCAGCTGCCGTCTAGTTTTCTCCATTTGCAATTCCAAAATTAAGCACAATAAAAAAGAACGCTTTCGCTTTAGGCCCCTATCATTACAAGGAGTGTTCAAGCATAAAAATTCCTCATAACACCACTGAGCCTTTCATACACAAAGATTACCCAGACGTGCAAAAAATGGGTGAATGAACATGTTTAAACTATGCTAAAAGTCTTGGCATTGTATGCAGATTTAATGTATTTTTCATGGCATTTGAAAGACACTTGTACTTTGGAGAAGAGCCACCAAATGAACTTAGTAATGAACAGCCAGGCAGTGGGGTTGACTCTTAACATGCCAAGATGAATCAAGGCATAAGTAAACCTTGGATAAAAGGGGATTTCTTGCTGGCATTGACAAGTCCTCTCGTTACAGCAAGTCAGCATTCTTGCAGATCTCGTATGACAAGAGAACATGTAAAAAGAGGGAATATTTATGTGGGACACTTTGTATATAAAGGTTCCAGGGACAAACTTTTAAGGCTCAGAAGCTCTGTTATCATATTTGATTCCATGGTAAAAATGCTGGAAAATGCAGGCATATGGGATCAGAATTCTGTTTTATGGAAAACAGTTCAGTGAAAACAGATTTCAGCTAGTTCAAGTGACTGCATTTAATATTAATAATGACTCCAGCTTGAGCTAAAGTTATCTGTAACATTTGATTAAACATCATTATTCTAGAAGTATTTGTACATGTCCAATACTGGGAATGGGCTCTGAGCTCTACTTGTGGCACTTTCCTGACTTTTGTGTACTGAGTTTGCTGCAGAGCACTTTTCAGGTCCAGAGCCATGGCACAACCCCAAGATGGCAGAGACATCTTGGCATGTGGTCTTTGGGCAATGAGCTCTGTATTTAGTCCTTTCCACTTTTCATGCACAGAGTTCTACTTAACCGCACCGAAAAAGTCGATGTGCATAACTATTCACCCCCCTAATATCAATACTTTGTAGAGTCACCTTTTGCAGCTATCACAGCTCCAAGTCACTTTGGATAAGTCTCTATGAGCTTGCCACATCTTACCACTAGGATTTTTGCCCATTCCTTCTTGCAAAACTGCTCCTTCAAGTTAGATGGTTTTGCGCTTGTGAACAGCAATCTTTAAAGTGGTTGTAAACCCATTACAACCATTTTAACCTACAGGTAAGCCTAGATTAAGGCTTACCTGTAGGTGCAAGAAATATCTCCCAAACCTAAAAGGTTTAGGAGATATTTGCAGCAATAGCAGGACCGATGTCTACGGTGCATGCGCGGGAGTGACATCATCGTGGCTCCGGCCAGTCACAGCGCCAGAGCCGCGATACCCGGAAGTCACTCCAGGATAGATGGCGTCGGAGGAGGAGGCGAACGAGGGACGATGCCGGGGCTTCGATCTCAGGTAAGTAATTCATAATGAGCTAGTATGCTATGCATACTAGCTCATTATGCCTTTGCCTTGCAGGGTGTTTTTTTTTTTTTTAAGAGGCTTTACTTCCTCTTTAAGTCTGGCCACAGATTTTCTATTGGATTGAGGTCTGGGCTTTGACTAGGCCATTCCAACACATTTACATATTTCCCCTTAAACCACTCAAGTGATGGTTTATCAGTGTGTTTGGGGTCATTGTCCAGCTGGAAGGTGAACCTACGTCCTAGCCTCAAAACACACACAGAGTGGTACAGGTTTTGCTCAAGAATATCCCTGTATTTAGCACCATCCATCTTTCCCTCAACTCTGACCAGTTTTCCAGTCCTGACTGCTGAAAAACATCCCCACAACATGATGCTGCCACTACCATGTTTCACTGTGGGGATGGTGTTCTTTGGGTGATATGATGTGTTGGGGTTGCGCCAGACATAGTGTTTTCTTTGATGGCCAAAAAGTTCAATTTTAGTCTCATCGGACCAAAGCACCTTCCTCCACATATTTTGGGAGTCTCCCACATGCCTTTTCGCAAACTCAAAACATGCCATTTTGTTTTTGCTGAAAGTAATGTCTTTCTCCTGGCCCCTCTGCCATAAAGCCCAACTCTATTGAGCGTACGGCTTATTGTCGTCCTATGTACAGATACTCCAGTCTGTGCTGTGGAACTCTGCATCTCCTCCAGGGTTACCTTAGGTCTCTTTGATGCCTCTCTGATTAATGCCCACCTTGCCTGGTCCGTGAGTTTTGGTGTGCCACCGTCTCTTGGCAGGTTTGCTGTTGTGCCATGTTCTTTCCATTTGGTTATGAAAGATTTGATGGTGCTCCTAGGGATCATCAAAGATTGGGATATTTTTTATAACCTAACCCTGACTTGTACTTCTCAACAACATTGTGCCTACTCGTTTGGAGAGTTCCTTGGTCTTCGTGGCAGTGTTTGGTTAGTGGTGCGTCTTGCTTAGGCGCCTGAATTCCAGCGGGATGGTATTTTTAAAGCACCTGCCATAGGCTCTAATAGGCTTCAAAAAAGGTGGACTCGTGGCGCAGAGCCCACCCAGGTGTGTTAGCAAAGCAAATGAATATTTGCTTTGCTAACACTGAACCGCCTCTCCGCCAATCAGGGAGTGCGGTTCTAATACCCGTCACCTGATTGGCCTATGGCACAGACATCCCTATCGGACACCTAGTGGAACAGAGGAGGATATGCATGGGGGAACCATGGAGGATGCAGGAGCCATCGCCTGCCTGTCCCACAGCTTATCGCCGTCACCTGGATGGGGTAAGTGCCGGTCTGACGGCAGGCAAGCAGGGGGGTCACAGTGGTTGCATATTATGGCCACAGGCTGCATATGATGGGCACAGAAGCTGCATATGGTGGGCACAGAAGCTGCATATGATGGGCACAGAATCTGCATATGATGGGCACAGAAGCTGCATATGGTGGGCACAGAAACTGCATATGGTGAGCACAGAGGCTGCATATGGTGGGCACAGAGGCTGCATATGATGGGCACAGAGATTGCATATGTTGGGCACAATGGCTGCATATGATGGGCATAGAGGCTGCATATGATGGGCACAGAGGCTGCATATGATGGAGGCACCATTGGCGTGGCCGCACTGTCAGAATCAGCATTGAACGTGAATACTGAAAGTGACGTCAGCGGAAGGGGACCTACAACCAGCATGGACCGCAAACAGGAAGTGAGGTCATCAAAGAGGGACGCATTTTGGAACTTCTAAATGGTTCTTTCTTCAAGCCTATAGCTAGAGAGTAGGATGACATAGCTTTTTATACTCTATGGGTGGACTGTGGGCAGGACCATGGGCAGGGAAGGGAGGTGGAAAAGGGAAACAACGATCAAAAGGGTGCTTCTACTAAATACTGAGCAAAAGGTCTGAATACTTAGGACCATGTGATATTTCAGTTTTTCTTTTTTAATAAATCTGCAAAAATGTCAACAATTCTGTGTTTTTCTGTCAATATGGGGTGCTGTGTGCACATTAATGAGGGAAAAATTAACTTAAATGATTTTAGCAAATGGCTGCAATATAACAGAGTTCCGAAACGCGTCCTTCTTTGATGACCTCACTTCCTGTTTGCAGTCCTCCGTTCCTGTATCAGCTGGAGTGCACGCCAAGACTCCATAGAGTACATACCGAATCATAAGGTATTGCTTGGTCTCTGCTTCTCCTCCTTAGCTGCAGCCCAGTCTGTTTCTTGTCCTGTACCTTGCACAGCGTTGGCTGTACAGTTTTATCTGGATTAAAGACGTTTTTACACTATTAAAGCTTTGTGGCTTTCATGGGGAGCCACTCTTTGCAGATTTGGTTGGTGATTTTACATACCATGGTCCAGGGATAAGAATTAATATTTTCCTGTTGTCCTGAGTGTGCAGTCCTTTTACCAGGATACTTGGAAAGTGACCGTTGATGAATTGTGTACCTGATCTTCTCCATGCCTGAGGGTCACTTTGTGGCCAATTCTGTCTGGTGAGCACTTTGATATACCACTTCGGGTGAAGCACGAATTAGACAGCTTGTGCACTTTATGTGGTGATTGGATTTAGTAAGAAGATTGTGTTCCTGATTTATATCAAAATAGAGGACTCTAAATGCTGCACTTATTCACTTTATTGGCATTTTAAGATTCAATTCATTGCACATGCACTGTTGCACTTTTATATATGTTAGAGTCCACAAGATACATTTATTCAGCTATATGCACTATTGATGCTCCCTATTTTGTTTGTTCATCATGCTGGTTGTAGGTCCCCTTCCTCTGACGTTACTTCCAGTATTCACGTCCAATGCTGATTCTGACAGCACGGCCACTCCATTGGAGCCTCCAGAGCTATGGCTTCTTCCTGCTGGGACGTTCTTCTGCTGCATAGTGACTTCTCTGGGAATTCTTGATATACATCCTGTAAGTGCTCTTAATCCCTTTTGAGACATTAAAAGTTTTTTAATATTGCACTTAGAGGCGCCTCTTTTTTGTTTATCTTGTTTCTAGAGTTTGCTGTCTCTTTTGCGTGCTGCCCAAAGTGCACTGAAGACTCTTCATTATCCGAATCCCTTCACCTCCAATAAAGAAAATATTCTGCTTAGTCTTGTTACTCAGAGCGCCCTTACACAAAACTTTATCTGGACCTAACAGTGCTGCCTATCAGTGCCACCTATCAATGCTCACCAGTGCCATATATCAATGCCCACTAGTGCCACCTGTCAGTGCCTCATCATCAGTGCTGTCTATCAGTGTCACCTACCAGTGCCTATCAGTTCCCATCATTGCCACCTATCAGTGCCACCTATTAGTGCCCTTCAGTGCCGCCTTATCAGTGCAGCTTATAAGTGCCTATCAGTGCCCATCAGTGCAGCCTTAATCAGCGCACATCAATGAAGGAGAAAAATTACCTGTTGGCAAAATTTTATAACAAACTATGAAAACTGTTTTGTTTTTTATTCAAAATTTGTAGTTGTGTTTTGTTTAGCAAAAAATAAAAACCCCAGTAGTGATTAAATACCACCAAAAGAAAGCTCTATTTGTGTGAGAAAAATTATAACAGTGTAGCATGACCGCGCAATTGTCATTCAAAGTGCGACAGCGCTGAAAGCTGAAAATTGGTCTGGGCAGGAAGAGGGTTTAAGTGTCCAGTAGACAAGTGGTTAACCACTTCAGCCCCGGAAGGTATTACCCCCTCCTGATCAGAGCACTTTTTACAATTTGGCACTGCGTTGCTTTAACCACTTCCGGACCGCCGCACGACGATGTACGTCCAAACTTTGAAGGGGGATACCGTTGCTATGGCAGCAGCTAGCTGCCATAACCCCGGTTTCCCCGTTTTCGTGCGGTGGCCGGCTTTCTGATAAAAGTGGTCTCTGTGGCGGATTCGCCGCGAGATCACTTTTATCGGTGGCGGGAGAGGGCCCCCCCCCGTCGCGATCCGGTGCCCTCCGCCGCTTACCGGAGCTGTCGGTAGCGGCGGAGGCGATCGCGTCCGTCTCCGTCCTGTATCTGGAGACGAGTGAGGCTAAGATGACGCCCACTTCCGCCCACGCCTCTTAAAGGCATATTTTTTTAAATGTCATTTTTTTAAATGACTTTTTTTTTTTTTTATTGCATTTTAGTGTAAATATGAGATCTGAGGTCTTTTTGACCCCAGATCTCATATTTAAGAGGTCCTGTCATGCTTTTTTCTATTACAAGGGATGTTTACATTCCTTGTAATAGGAATAAAAGTGACACCTTTTTTTTTTTTTAAAACAGTGTAAAAAAAAAAAAAAAAATAATGTAAAATTAATAATAAAAATTAAAAAAAAAAAAACCCGTCCCGACGAGCTTATGCGCAGAAGCAAATGCATACACGAGTAGCGCCCGCATATGAAAACGGTGGTCAAACCAAACATGTGAGGTATCGCTGCGACCGTTAGAGTGAGAGCAATAATTCTAGCCCTAGACCTCCTCTGTAACGCAAAACATGCAACCTGTAGAATTTTTTAAACGTCGCCTATGGAGATTTTTGAGGGTAAAAGTTTGACGCCATTCCACGAGCGGGCGCAATTTTGAAGCGTGACATATTGGGTATCAATTTACTTGGCGTAACATTATATTTCACAATATAAAAAAAAATTGGGCTAACTTTACTGTTGTCTTATTTTTTTATTCAAAAAAGTGAATTTTTTCCAAAAAAAGTGCACTTATAAGACCGCTGCGCAAATATGGTGCAAAAAAAAAGTATTGCAACGACCGCCATTTTATTCTCTAGGGTGTTAGGAAAAAAAACATATATAATGTTTATTAATAATTGATGGTATTTCATTGCCTCTACATTTATTGGTTTGCGCAAAAGTTATAGCGTCTACAAACTAGGGTACATTTTCTGGAATTTACACAGCTTTTAGTTTATGACTGCCTATCTCATTTCTTGAGGTGCTAAAATGGCAGGGCAGTACAACCCCCCCTCCCCAAATGACCCCATTTTGGAAATAGACACCCCAAGGAAATTGCTGAGAGGCATGTTGTGCCCATTGAATATTTACATTTTTTTGTCCCAAGTGATTGAATAATGACAAAAAAAAAAAAAAATTTTTACAAAAAGTTGTCACTTAGGCTGGGTTCACACTGCTGCGAATTCTATTGCGAATTTGAGCCGTTGCGATCGCTCAAATTCGCAAGTCATTTAAATTACATAGATTAACATTAGTGCCGTTCACATCGACGCGTTGCGAATATAACCTGCGTGAAAAAAAGGTCCTGTGCGAGTTTACTGCGTTGCGTTGCGAATTTAGTCTCCATAGACATCAATGTAAATCGTTCTTGAATCGCATTGATTGGTTCACATATGTGCAAATTCCACCACACTACTCTCCACAAAAACCAGGAAGTACACAGGAAGTTAAGACCCTTTTTTTTTTTACATTATGATTCCATTGGCTAGACTATCAATCGCAGCTATATCCAACTCCTGAAATTCGCGGTAAAATCGCGGTAAAATCGCGGTAAATTCGCGGTAAAATCGCGGTAAATTCGCACTGCAGCAGTGTGAACCCAGCCTAAATGATATATTGCTCAAACATGCCATGGGTATATGTGAAATTACACCCCAAAATACATACTGTTGCTTGTCCTGAGCACTACCTATCACAGTTTTGAAGGACATAAAATGCCAAGATGGCACAAAACCTCCCCAAATGACCCCATTTTGGAAAGTAGACACCCCAAGCTATTTGCTGAGAGGCATGTTGAGTCCATGGAATATTTTTATATTTTGCCACAAGTTGCGGGAAAATGACAAACTTTTTTTGTACAAAGTTGTCACTAAATGATATATTGCTCACACATGCCATGGGCATATGTGGAATACACCCCAAAATACATTCTGCTGCTTCTCCTGAGCTTGGTTTTCGGGGTCCCGTGCGCAGCTAGGCTCCCAAAAAGTCTCACACATGTGGTATCCCCATACTCAGGACAAGCAACAGAATGTATTTTGGAATGTAATTTCACATATGCCCATGGCATGTTTGAGCAATATATCATTTAGTGACAACTTTGTGCAAAAAAAAAATTGTCTTTTTCCCACAACTTGTGTCACAATATAAAATATTTCATGAACTCGACATGCCTCTCAGCAAATAGCTTGGGGTGTCTACTTTCCAAAATGGGGTCATTTGTAGGGGTTTTGAACTGTCCTGGCATTTTATGCACAACATTTAGAAGCTTATGTCACACATCACCAACTCTTCTAACCACTTGAAGACAAAGCCCTTTCTGACACTTTTTGTTTACATGAAAAAATATTTTTTTTTGCAAGAAAATTACTTTGAACCCCCAAACATTATATATTTCTTTTAAAGCAAAGGCCCTACAGATTAAAATGGTGGGTGTTTCATTTTTTTCCGCACAGTATTTGCGCAGCGATTTTTCAAACACTTTTTTTTTTCAGAAAAAACACACTTTGTTTAATTTTAATGCACTAAAACACACTATATTGAACAAATGTTTGATGAAATAAAAAAGATGATCTTAGGCCGAGTACATACCAAACATGGCATGGTTTAAAATTGCGCACAAACGTGCAGTGGCAACAAACTACATACATTTTTAAAAGCCTTTAAAAGGGGGCGTGGCTACGGCATGCACGAGTGAAGACGTGCTTCTCTGGAGCTCAGTGAGACCCGCTCTTAACACAACCTGAACGGCAGCATTACAAGACGTCCCCCGCAGCCGCAGCGGACCCTTCAAAGCCCCTCAGAATCCTTGGATAACTTCTTCTCCAGGACCTGCAGAGGAATGGCAAGTACAGCCAAGATGGCGCCCGGCGGACACACTGCTGGGGCTGCCTCTCCCATCAGCTCCCCACTCATGCCTCTGCCGTCCCTGGCTCCCCCTTCCTCTCTCTCCGGATCAGACAGCTCAGAAAGGCCCACTACCGGAGGTGATGCCTGGGGGGATAGAGACATCCGAGCCAATATTCTTTCCCTCCCCACTAAGGCTGACCTGGAGGGGTTTGTCCACAGGGTGGAGAAGGCCATGAGGCAGGATATTGAGGCCTTGCAAGCTGATACAGCGCACCTGAGGGGTAGAGTGGAGTCCTTGGAAACTCAGTGGGAAGAGATTACCCCCACCCTGTAGGCTCTTTCTGACCATAGCAAAATGCATTACCGCAGGCTTGAGGCCCTGTTGGATCAGATGGACGATTTTGAAAATAGGAGCCGCAGGGTCAACATACGCATCAGAGGTCTGCCTGAGGCCACGGGCTCCAGAGACATTATACCCACCCTGCAAGGGGTCTTTAAACAAATACTAGGCCGCCAGGCACCTGAGCACATTGAGATAGACAGGGCTCACAGAGCTCTGCGACCTCCCTCTAAGGAGCGCATCATGAACCAAGTCCGTGGAGTCCGACATGTGGATTTTGATGGAGCCCAATTATCCTTTCCGGACCTCTCGAGACGTGCAGCGCCGCGCCCTCAACCCATTGCTGGCGGCTCTACAGAATGCGCAATTGCCTTACAAATGGGGCTTCCCGTTTAGCTTATCTGCTTCTAAGGATGGTAAGCAATTTACCCTGAGGAGCAAGGCTGATCTGCCCCGTTTTCTGGAATCTCTTGGACTGCCTCAGGTGGACATTCTGGATAGGAGGGCTTCACCAGGGATACCTCTCCCAACTAGCCCTGAACCGTGGCAGGCAAGCCGTCACAGACGTGGATCTCGAAGAGGCCCACCTAACCAAGCATCGCGCCCTCGCTCCCCACAGGAAGAAGCTTGAACGGGGGTTGTATCTAAAGTTGGCATCTAAGATGTTCCTGGACGTTACTTGATTCCCCCCAGTTGCCGTTCCACTTTTCTACCTAAGACTAGGGTGTGGATTATGCCCCTTACACTGATAGCGGGTCCCTATGCGGATCCACTCCCCGTGCTGTATTACTTTCCCCCCCAATAGGCCGACTCTGGAGTTTTGTTCCCCTTTCGGGAAATGGCGCTGCTCGCTGGTCCTCATCGTCTCCTCGTCTTCAGGGGGAGTGGGGACTCCCGACCAGCGGCAAGGTTGTGCCTTGTCATGCCCTTTGGGCTTTTTTTGTATTTCTGTTCTACAGTTTACCCTTTTTTTTTCTATGTCTTAGGGTGTTTGCATCTGCAATAACTGTGATTTGTTTTTTAGGCTCTTGCTCATGTGTGATATACTTTGTCTGCTCCCTTCTGCCGGTCTGGACGTGCTGTGGGTCCCTCATCCCCCTTGCTGGCAACCCGGTGGCTCCACCCTGTGACCCTCCATTATGGCAGCTTTAAAAGTCATATCCTACAACGTGCGTGGTCTGGGATCTCCATCAATACGCAGTAAGTTGTGGCTTGAGATGAAACGCGTGGGGGCACATATAATTTTTTTGCAGGAAACGCACTTTAGCCCTGACTTGGTCCCCCGCCTTCCCACATATTTGTACAATTCCTGGTACCTCAGCTATTCCCCTTGCCCTAAATCGGGGGGTGGGGGGGTGGCCATAGCGATCCACAAACATTGTCCCTTTGTCCTAACGGACCAATTAATTGACCCTGATGGCCGGTTTGTGTTTGTCAAGGGCACCATTTACAACCGTAGGTTCACGTTTGCAGCTTTGTACGCCCCAAATAGCAAACAACTTACCTTCCTTGATTCTGATCTGGAGTCTCTGTCATCCTTCAGGGAGGGCCAGCTCATTCTGGGAGGTGATTTCAATATCAGCCCAGACCCACTAATGGACACGTCCTCAGGTCGCTCAACCCATTCCTTTGCCTTTCTGAAACATTTTCGGAAATCCTTGAAGGCGCACCATTTGGTTGATTGTTGGAGACAATTACACCCAACAGATAGGGACTATAGCTATTTTTCGGCCACACACAATGTCTATACTCGGATAGACTTCATGCTGATGGATCAATACTCCCTTGATTTCCTGGCTGGCGCCTCTATTGGCTCCATCACAATTTCAGATCATGCGCTGGTCTCCATTTCCCTGCATCCCCTGTCTACGGATTCACAGACATGGAGCTGACGCTTGAATGAAGGCATCCTGGATGATGCGGTAGCTCAAAAACAGGTATCGGACACCATTTCCCTGTATTTTGCAGAGAATAAAGCAGGCGAGGTAGGCATGAGCTCGTGTGGGAGGGACATAAAGCGGTAGTCCGCGGGGAGCTGATATCCCAGGGTGCGCGATTGAAGAAGGCTTGGGAGGAGGAACTGCTGACCTTACTAGCCAAAACATGTGAGGCGGAACTAGTCCACAAAAGGCGCATTACTCCCGCAATGGCGTTAGAACTACATTCCCTTAGACAGGATCTGGCCGCATTGCTGGACACTAAAATCAGGGCTCGAATGCGTCATGTGGCACACAAATTCTATGAATTTGGTAACAAATGTGGGAGGTTACTGGCTAGAGCCCTCAAACACCAATGCGATTCGGGACATGTTCATAAACTCACCTCACCGACGGGAACATCTGTCATTCACTCCTTGTAAATAGCTAACACTTTCAGGGATTATTACGCCCAACTGTATCAACTCCCAGGTACTTTACTGGGATCTGCGGAGTCCCAATGGACCAACCGCATCCTACAATACCTCACAGAGGCCCAATCCCCACAGCTAGTGGCCTCTATTGGGGAGCAGCTGGATGCACCTATCTCTATATCGGAAATTGAGGCAGTGATCAAAGACCTTCCTAATGGGAAGAGTCCGGGCCCCGACGGTTACACAAATGCCTATTACAAAAAATATTCGAAGGTGCTGTCTAAGCCCATGTGTGCTTATTTTACATCACTGGCCTCCAGCACAGCAATGCCTAGTGAGGCGTTGATGGCACATATTACATTCCTCCCGAAGGAAGGGAAAGATCACACCATACCTGGGAACTATAGGCCTATATCACTTCTGAACACCGATGTGAAGATTTTGGCGAAAATCTTGGCCAATAGACTTAAGCCACTCCTCCCAACAGTTGTACACCCTGACCAAACGGGCTTCATAATGGGAAGGGAGGCAAGGGATAACTCAAACAGAGCACTCCAACTGATCCATTGGGTGGTGTGACAGACCTAGCCAGGACAGAGGCTTTTGGAGGGGACTGAATGCAAGACTGAATGCAAGCCTCTTGCCGACCGATTATGGGCCCTGGCATTTGCGGGAATGGTGCTCTTTGTGAGCTGTATGCCTGGGGACCCTGGGCTGGTATTACTTTGGATTCGGGTCCTTGTCCCCCAGGACACAAAGACTCTGGGGACCCTGTTTATGCCATATGGGAAATGGTGACCAGGAGGGTATGTCTTTGATTGCTTAAAATGGGATAGTCTACTCCTACTATAGTTTGTTGATGACTAGGCTGAGGAGGGGGGAGATCACTGTTTGTATTGTTAATTGTAATTAGCTCCTGCTATTGTGAGAATACTACTGTGTGAAGCTCGGTGACCACAAGTCTGTTCTAAAAGGTCATGTCTCTTAGTCACCTAGGCTGGATAAAGGATTAGATAATTAGCTCATGTTAATTAGGTTAGGTTTTAGTCATCCTGCTGTATATATTTGTGTGAGATCTCAAATAAAAGGTTAGTCCTGATGTACTCCAAGACTGGTGTTGTCTAGTTCTTGGGGGACTCGTGTTCCAGAACTTAAAGCGGTATACTGACGGAAGCACTCAAGCGGAGTGTGGGACGTTCCGTCACAGGTGGAATCTCAGTCTAAGACTCAGCCCTGTCTTTTGCTTTCCACTGATGCCGAGAATGCATTTGACAGGGTAGACTGGACATATATGAGGGCAGTGTTGGTCAGGCTTGGCCTGGGCCCTAATATGTTAGCATGGATATCCTCCCTTTATAGTTCCCCGACCGCTAGGGTAAAAGCAAATGGACTACAGTCAGATACATTCCCGATTGGCAATGGGACGCGCCAGGGATGCCCTTTGTCCCCTCTTATTTTTGCATTAACCCTTGAGCCACTGCTTAATAAAATCCGCCTTAATAAAGATATCAAAGGCTTCACCATAGGACTGACCGAATATAAGCTGTCCGCTTACTGAAACGATGTACTATTCTATGTCTCTGAGCCTCTGATATTGTTGCCTAACATTCTGGCAGAACTAAGAGAATTCAACCTTTTGTCCAATTTCAAGATAAATTACAACAAGTCAGAGATTCTATCCCTGAATATTTCCCTGGGTCTACGTACACAGCTGCAGGCTGCCTTCTCATTTACATGGTGTCAAACCTCCTTGAAATATCTGGGGATATACTTGCCCGCAAGCTGCTCCCAGCTTTACGCGTGCAACTACGGGCCATTGCTTTCCATTATCAGAGTAGACCTAAAAAAAGGGACCGATCTGCTTTTTCTTGGATGGGCCGAGTCAGTGTCCTCAAAATTAATGTGCTGTCCCATGTCCTGTTTTTCCTGCAGATGGTGCCTATCACCTTGCCTAGGACTTTCTTCTCAACCCTCAACAGCATGTTTATACAATATATTTGGAGTGGGAAATGCCCTAGGCTGGCCCTCTGCACGATACAACGTCCTAAAGTAGGAGCGGGTTTGGGGGTCCCAGTGGTCCACAGATATTTTACGAAGCCATAGCTTTACAGCGCATTCTAGACTGGTATCACGGTGTCACCTTGAAACTTTGGGTACCACTTGACAAATTTCTAGCGGGCCGGAACCTGTCGCATGCCCACTGGGTTCCACGGGAGTGCAGGGGTTTTTCAATGCTGGTTTCTCCCATGGCCTTCCATGCCTGACAATCTGGGATGCTTTGAATAGGAGGGGAAAGCTTGCTCCGCCGACTTCCCCTCTGGCACCACTGGGTAGCTTCCCCTGGTTTAATCTAGGGGTGCATCTGTCCTTTTTTCGGGCGTGGGCGGCTGATGGAGAGTCCAGATGTGGTAGATTTATCCAAAAACAAAAATGCAAGAGAACAGCTACAAAGTCCTAACCAGGTGGTATAGGGTCCCTTCCAAACTTGCTAAGATATACCCGTCTCTTTCAGTCACATGCTGGAGAGAATGTGGCCTTAGAGCAGGAGTCTCAAAATGGTGGCCCTACAGCTGTTGTGAAACTACAAGTCCCATTATGCCTCTGCCTTTGGGAGTCATGATTGTAATTGTCATCTTTGCAATGCCTCATGGGACTTGTAGTTTCGCAACAGCTGGAGGGCCGTCAGTTTGAGACCCCGGCCTTAGAGGCTCATTTCTCCACATCTGGTGGGAGTGTCCCAAATTAAGACCTTATTGGCTGGATATTCACGCTCAGATCAAAATCATTTTAGACCTGGAGCTCCCGGACTCCTCCATGGAGTCCCTATTGCATTTCCCCACCATTCCTCTCGGCCAATACCGTAAGTCGATACTACCACATCTGCTTAATGCGGCCCGAAGGCTAATCCCAATATATTGGAAGAAGCCTCAGGTACCTACCCGTGCTGAATGGATAACTTTAGTCAATAATATCATGTCTGCGGCGGAATGGATGGCGAAATGTAAAGACAGATATGAGAAGTTTTATTCAATCTGGGCTACCTGGATACAATATACCAGTCTGGCAGTGTCATCCGTCCCAGGACCCTCGCAGACGACGGCCCCACCTGATTGATGGGGTCGGGGTGTGGGGGTTCCGGTGTGGCACTGATTGGAGAGTAAAAGTGCAGAAGAGTCTTGACA
Organism: Aquarana catesbeiana; assembly: GCF_042186555.1. NCBI lineage: Eukaryota > Metazoa > Chordata > Amphibia > Anura > Ranidae > Aquarana > Aquarana catesbeiana. The sequence goes on along the minus strand of NC_133328.1, from coordinate 369,714,617 downwards.
AACCTAGTACAGCTTAAGTTGGTTTACCATGCTAAAAGGTGTAATACCCCTTTTTTTTGTGCTTTTTGTTTATAGTTTATTTTGTTTTCATTTTCATCTTGATTTATGTTTCTGATTTCTTTGCTGGGCCTTGGTACCTCGGATCGCTATGTGATCCCTGCTCTTGATTGAAGGTTTTTAATCTTCCTCAGGGATGTCTCGGAGGGGACTGTAGGGGAGATTCATAGATGTGTGAATTCATATGATGCTATAGTGAGATGATGATCATACATCCCTCTGAAATGATCCCTCAATGTGTGTATCTCTGAGTTACGTTTTCTTTCTGTGAAAAATGTACCCCAAAAGGCAATCTATGTAACATACTTTATACCTTTTCTATCTGTATGTTGTTAAATGAAAATTTGCTTAAAATAAAGATTATATATTAAAAAAAAGCCTTTAAAAGCCTTTACAGGTTACCACTTTAGATTTACGGAGGAGGTCTACTGCTAAAATTACTGCCTTCAATCTGACCTTCGCGGTGATACCTCACATGCATGGTGCAATTGCTGTTTACATTTGACGCCAGACCGACGCTTGCGTTCGCCTTTGCGCGAGAGCAGGGGGGACAGGGGTGATTTTTTTCTTTAATTATTTTTGCTTTTTTATCTTATTTTTAAAGTGTTCCTTTCATTTTTCTTTTTTTATCATTTTTATTGTTATCTTAGGGAATGTAAATATCCCCTATGATTGCAATAGGTAGTGACAGGTACTCTTTTTTGAAAAAATGTAGGTCTATTAGACCCTAGATCTCTCCTCTGCCCTCAAAGCATCTGACCACACCAAGATCAGTGTGATAAAATGCTTTCCCAATTTCCCAATGGCGCTGTTTACATCCGGCGAAATCTAAGTCATGAAATGCTCATAGCTTCCGGTTTCTTAGGCCATAGAGATGATTGGAGCCATTCTGGTCACTGATCAGCTCTATGGTCAGCTGGTGGAACCACCGACTGCATTCTCAGGTTCCCTGTTGGGACAGGAGAGCCAGAGAAAACCATGGAAGACGGTGGGGGGGGGACATTCCCTCCCACTGCTTGTAAAAGCAGTTTAGAGGCTAATTAGCCACTAGGATTGCTTTTTACATGAAAGCCGACCGCTGGCTGAAAAGAATGATACCAAGATGATACCTAAACCCCCAGGCATCATTTTGGTATAACCACTAACACTTCGGCTGAATGAAAAAAAGAGATTGATCGGTGGGTATGCCCACGATTACAATACCTCCCTTCATCCACCCACTTCTAATGATGGGCATACATGCACCATTTTGTTTTTAACTGTGGTGGTGAAATCACCTTCTACAGCACTGGAGTCACGGCTTTATGTATCATGGGAGCAAACGCTGTTGCTGTCAAGATAAATAAATCAATGCTGCAGCTGAATGGCCAAAAAAATATAGGCCAAAGCATGGGGGCATCTGCCCCAAAAGTTAGGAGCAAATCGCTCCTCCACCCATGCTGCCCCCATGCTTCGGCATATATGCTCTTTTTTTTAACTGTGGTGGTGAAATCACCTCCTACAGTGCTGGAGTCACGGCTTTATGTATCGTGGGAGCAAACGCTGTTGCTGTCAAGATAAATAAATCCGCGCTGTAGCTGAATGGTGTACCTGAAAACAAAAAAATGGTTAACAATAAAACACAGTAAACAGTAAAGTATAAAAAAATTACATACCTGAAAAGCAAACATGATAAAACATAATAACAATAAAACATCGCAGAATAGAATACAGTAAAAAAAGAGCAGAACAATAGAGAGAGAATAGAGAGAGAGCGAGAGAACAATAAAACAACGACTATTTTTGTTTTTTTTATTCTATATCTTTTTTTTGTGTTTTTTTTTTTACACTTTTTTTCTTGTAACTGTAACCGTTGTAACTGTAATGGTTCCAGGTTCGGGTCTCTCAAAATGCGATGGCATCTTGGGAGACCCTGTGAAAGTGTGCCTAGTCTGTGCAGTGCTGTACCCTACGCTAATACTCAACTAGTGTATGGTAGTGTTCAAAACATTCACAAATGCAAAGACCAGGATTGTCAGGACAGGAGGGACAATAATAGCGAGTGTCACGCCTATATCCGCGCTTGCTGCAGACAGGACATCTTCTTTTGGGGGCTCTTTGGGTAGGGGTACTCGGGAGGACATTCGGAAAATGCCTCTCATGCAGCCAGCTTACTGCATTTGGATTGGGAAGGTGAGGTGGAGCACTGTCTGGAAACAGAAGGGCTCTGACGATCTCTTCCTGGAATTTAAAGAAGGATCCAGTCCATCCTGAAGCTCTGTATAGCACATGAGCGTTCAGCAAAGCCAATTGAAATAAATAAACAGATACTTTTTTGTACCAGCGTCTGGCCTTACGGGCAACTAGGTATGGCGCCCACAACTGGTCGTTGAGGTCCACCCCTCCCATATTAAGGTTATAATTGTGGACACAGAGGGGTTTCTCCACACCAGTCGCCGGAGGAATTTGGACTCTCGTGTCTGCATTCTTATTATCCCTCCATTTCACAGCGAGCAAATTATTACACTTGAAGCAGGCTCTCTCCCCCAACCTAAGACGGGAATCTACAAGCCGCTGGGGAAAGCCCCGGCATTTAGGTTGCACGGTGCCACATGCTTCAATCTGATGATCAAACAAGTGACTAAAAAGTGGCACGCGGGGGGCGTGACCGGAAGCCGCTCTGGATGGCAGCCTAATCCTCCTGCTCTCTCCCAGCCCGTGATATTACAGCGCACAGGGGACGTTTCGCTGATCGCACATGGGCAGATCCAGGACCACTAGATCCACAGCAGCCAGGGGATCATCTTTACCCCCGCCGGGAACTTCCACGGACCTCCGGTCCTATTTTCCGCCGACGGACATGCCTCCCACCGGACCAGCCAAGATGGCGCCGGACACTTCCGCGGCCTACACGCGCGGCTCCGCTCGGATCCCCCCATCGCCTCACTCGCCGTACAGGCAGCCCACGGACCGCGAATCAGCCCAGACGAGCAGCGCAGCTGAGCCTCCTCTGCCAGGAACGGTGAGTCCTAACCCCGAACCCACCACCCATGAGGCAGCGCCACAGGCCGCACAGGGCGCCATGATGGGCCTTCCCTCGCAGCAATATACGCAATGCTCAGAGGCATATCCTCGCCTACTAAGAACAGCATCGGATCCATGCATGCAGAGCATTGAGCCATGCTCACCAACCCCCTCAGACTTCTCTGCGGACTTTCCGGCTCTACCAAACCCTATGTACCCAGTTACCCGAATTCCACCAGAGCCTGCACTGAGCCCAACGCCCTCCAGTCACAGGGACTCTGACTCACCACCCTTAAAAACGCAAAAGTTAACCTCCTCATGGGCCAACAGCTCACCCACAGAAAGGACAGTGCCACAGACCACTTATGCTGAAAAAGTGGGTACACCTGACCCCCACCCCCAGAGGTTGGATAAACCACGGGCCCCCCCGCACGCTCAAGCTCCATCTTGGAGCGCACCGTGGGATTCCCCACCCAGATCTGCACAGCAGCTCACAGGCCCCCTACCACCACGTACAACCTCAGAGCAGGATCACCCGGTACCAGCCCACACCCAATCGGTACCCCCACAATGGCAAACATATCTACAGGCGATTTCCACTAAAGAAGACTTCAGACAGCTGATAGAAGACGTAAAGTCCACATGTCGCTCAGAAATACAAGTACTTCAGTCAGGCCTTAAACACTTAGCAGACAGAGTGGAAATGGCTGAGGAAGAGATCCAAGAAACTAAACTGGCAGTACACAGAACCCAACTCCAAGGAGCAGATCACCATACTATGTTAAGAGATATGCAGCGGCATGTAGAGGACCTAGATAACAGGGGACGAAGAAACAACATACGAGTGAGGGGGATACCAGAAGTCGAAGGTCCAGAAGACATTCAACATACTCTACAAGACGTGTTCAACAATCTTCTGGGTGAACCCATTACCAACTTTATAGAAATGGATAGAGCCCATGGAGCCCTGCGCCCCAAGGGCTCCACCTCGCAACCGAGGGACATCATCTGCAGGATTAATTCATATCCCCTGAAGGAGGACATCATGAGGCAAGCCCGACTAGCCCGCAAAGTGACCTATAAAGATGCCCATGTACAACTATACCCGGAGGACATAGAAACCTTCTGTGAAACCATCGGAATCTCCGTCCCTCGACTCCCAGACTGGGATCTTGTTACCACCCCGCCTGCACCGCCCACAACGTGGCAGAAGGTGCCTTCTTCCAACCGATCCCGGAACAGAGAAGCACCTCGCAAGAGCACCAAGCAAAAGAATGGCTGACTCCAGTGATAGTCTTCACGCTTTAAATCATTTATTGATGAACAGTTTTTTCCGTCCGGTACCGCTGGTGATCCGGCCCTGGACAAAGTAGCAAATTTAGTCCCCCCTTATATGCGCCCTAGTCTTACACTTTAGTCTACAAAATGGGCATGTCTCAGTAGAGACTCGAGAGAATAGGAAATCCCACTCCTAGTCACCCCTCCCCTGGTTAAATGTTAGCAATGTTAGTTGTTCTGCAGTTCATGTTATGTATGACCAATTTTGGGCTCCATTGCATCCGACCGACGGGCCCCTCGGGACCTTTGTTGGGAGGATCCCTGGAATCCCGCATCGACCTAGGCCCCTTAGCCTCTCAAGGTCAAGACATGTTAACGAAACGAATCTATAAATGTTTAGCATGTACTAACTACCTTTTCTTCTTCTCACCCTCTTTCTTCTCTTTTCTTCTCCCATCCACCCCTCCACTACCGTATGACATACTCCACAATCGGTGGAGCCTAAATGGTTCTCCTCTCGAGGAATGCATATCGTCGACCCACAACCTCCGAAACTTCTCCTCCACATTAGGTAAGGCATACCCCCTCACTCACTCGGTACCATGGCCAAGATCTTATCCTTAAACGTACACGGCCTAAACTCCAATAAAAAAAGACACTTGGCGTTGAGAGAATTTAAACAATCAGGGGCAGACATCGTTTTGGTCCAAGAGACACACTTTGACAAAGGGGGTTCATTTACATTCGCCTCTAAACAATATTCCCAAATATACCACTCCTCAGGTCTACACAAAAGAGCAGGGGTTGCAATCCTCATTAAGAATGGAGCCCCCTTCACCTGTACCACTCAGTACAGCGATCCACACGGCCACTTTGTTATCCTGCAGGGACACTGGCAACAACAAGCAATCACCCTTTGCGCCCTTTATGCCCCCAACGTCAAACAACACAACTTTCTGTCTAAAGTACTCACTCGCCTCTTTAAACTCGAGCACGGAATGCTGGTGATAGGGGGTGACTTTAACCTAATCCATTCCACAATAATGGATCGTCAGGTGGTGAGCCCCAGGGCGACACCAGCTCGAGCCCTCCGAGACTCGAAGCTTTTTCGTAAACTTACTAGAAGATATGCTCTCTTTGACGCCTGGAGAGCTCTCCACCCTGGCGATAGACAATACACGTTTTACTCAGCCCCCCACCAGACACATTCACGTATCGATTATTTTTTTGTAAATAACCACACGCTTAGAAACACACGAGAGGCACAGGTACTTCCAATTTCGTGGTCTGACCATGCGCCTATTTTACTCAAGCTGGCAATAGGATCCCCCAACTGTAGACCCTATAATTGGAAATTAAATACATACCTTCTTCAGCATCCCCCATCGCAAATGGAACTAGTAACCACCTTAAAATATTATTTCACAGAAAACAACACTCCTGACGTATCCACTCCCATACTCTGGGAAGCCCACAAGGCAGTACTCAGAGGCAGGTGTATAGCACTGTCATCTGCCATGAAAAAAGATGCCCTACTCACCAAAATTCAAACTGAAAAAGAACTTAGAACATTAGAACATCAACTGCAAAAAGCCCCTACCCTACCCCTTCTCAAGAAAATCATACACTTGAGATCCATTCTGAGCGACCTGGCAATGGGACGGGTAGAAAAGGCCATCATCAGACTTAGACAAAGGTACTACGACAAGGGCAATAAAGCTCATTCCCTACTAGCGAGAAAACTACGAGATAATGCACACATGACCACGCCACACCAACATATGCAGCAGTACCTCGCACAGAGTGGAGTCCCACAAATACAAACCTCGGATCTAGCAACCTTAAACATGCCGATTACCGAAGAAGAAATAGAACAGACCATTAAAACCCTCCCATCACACAAAGCCCCAGGCCCGGATGGACTGCCTTACGAATACTATAAGGCCTTTCTTCCTATCCTACTACCCCATATGTGCAAACTTTTTAATGCCTTCTATCGAGACTCTCCCATCCCACCTGATATGCAGCGATCATTTATCACTGTGATCCCTAAACCAGACAAGGATCCCACCCTATGCGCCAACTACAGACCCATCGCCTTACTGAACTCGGACCTAAAAATTTTTACAAAGCTGTTATCAATCCGCTTAAACATGATCCTCCCATCCCTTATCCATAAGGATCAAGTGGGCTTTGTCCCCCTTAGGCAAGCAGGAGATAACACCAGAAAGGTGATTGACCTGATAGACGTGGCAAATAGAGAGAAATCAGAATCCTTGCTGCTTAGCCTAGATGCCGAAAAGGCCTTTGACCGCCTTGGGTGGCCCTTCTTGTTTGCAACACTACAGCATGCGGGGTTCCATGGACCCTTCATGAGAGCCATACAACACCTATATTTCAAGCCCTCTGCTCAGGTCAGAACACCCTTTGCCATCTCAACTACCTTCCCGATAACCAACGGCACTCGACAGGGATGCCCACTATCACCGTTACTATTCGCACTGTGCGTCGAACCACTGGCGGCTTCCATCCGAGGCAACCAAAATATACGGGGAATCTCAGTCAGGGGTCGGGAGTACAAGATCTCGCTGTTCGCTGACGACGTGATCCTCACCTTGACCCAGCCCAGAATTTCTCTCCCAAACCTGCATGCAGAACTTAATCGTTATGGAGCCCTCTCAGGATATAAAATTAACACATCTAAGTCAGAAGCCCTCCCAATCAATATCTCGGACGAGGAAACGGCGCACTTAAAGACCAATTTTAGCTACCACTGGAAAGATACCTCCTTGAAATACCTAGGAGTACATATCACCTCAAAGTTTAACACCTTATATCAGGAAAACTTTCCCCCCCTCTTCCGCTCCATCAGAATCCTGCTCACTAATTGGAAAAAACACCATATTTCCCTGATGGGCCGGATTGCATCTATTAAGATGACGATCCTCCCGAAATTATTGTACCTCTTTCAAACATTACCAATTCCTGTCCCCCCCAAACATTTGATTAAACTCCAATCTGATCTCCTTAAATTTACCTGGAATTATAAGAGACACAGAATCCCTCAATCAGTAATGATGGCAGCACGCTCAGATGGAGGTCTTGCCTTTCCCAATCTTACCAAATATTATCAAGCAGCCCAACTCCGGGCAATAGCATCATGGTTCACGCAAAGATCATATAACAGATGGACAGAGATAGAAAAAATATGGCTAGCCCCGACCCATCCTAACAGCTTACTATGGAGTGCGGGGGCAGAGGTGCCCCCCGAGAGACTATTGGGACCTATGACTCAGCTCCGACGCTTATGGAACAAACTATCCCGCTCACATACATTGGCCTCAGAAAAATCAGTCCTAACATCGTTTGTCTGTAACCCCAAAATCTCAGACAGTCTCACCCACCAGATGTCACACCCGTGGACGTCACGGAATCTCTTCCACTACGGAGCCCTAGTAGACCCCAGATCCCGCAAATTGCTATCTTACTCTGACCTACAGACTAAATTCGACCTACCACGACAAGCTTTCTACAGCTACATGCAAATACGTCACTATGCCATGTCCATATCGCCTGACCTACAGTTCTCTCCCCCATCACCCTTTGAAAATCTAATCCTGGCGGGCACGGCCCAGAAAGGGTTAATCTCTGATATCTACAAAATACTAAATGCTTACCCATTAGAACTCAAAGGTAAACATAATTATATGATTAAATGGGAAAAAGCTCTTGGTGAGGAACTTCCCATGGAGCAATGGCAGACGGTATGGACACAGGCAGCAAAAAGTTCCCTTTGCACTCTATACAAAGAAAATACCTACAAAATTCTCCTCTACTGGTACATGACTCCGGATACCCTTCATGCAATATACCCCTCCAGTTCAGATCGCTGCTGGCGATGTCAAAAAGACAGAGGCACCCTCCTTCACATATATTGGGACTGCTCACTGATAACCCCATTCTGGGACAAGGTTCAACAACTACTGGTTCGCCTATTAGAGACACAGATCCCTATGACCCCCAAATTCTTCCTTTTAGGAATCTCACAATTAAAGATCCCCAAAGTTAAAAAAAAACTCATATTCTCACAGCAGCACGTTGTCTTATTGCTTTACACTGGAAAAAAACCCTCCCCCCCACGCCCGAAGCCTTATACACTAGAATCAAAGATGTGGAGTTGATGGAGAAGATGACAGCCCGGATACAGGACAGGCTGGAGGCACATAATAAAGTATGGGAGCTGTGGCATCTTCGAGAGGACCCACCATGAACAAGTAAACGAATTATAACAACATCCTTCTTCCCTTCTCCTCTCATTTTCTTCTTTCCCCCCCTCTTTCACTATCCTTCTACTCTACTTTGAGTGTTTCAGTGACTTGCTTAGTTATAAGCGAACTAGAAGATGAAAACAAAATAAGAGTTAAAAAAAAAAAAAAGAAAAAGAATGCCTAGCATATTTGTATTTTTTTTTTTGTGTGACAGACTCTTGTCGCTTATTACCTTTATTATATCTTGTACTTTTGTACCGCAAAATACTATAATAAAATGTTATTTGGAAAAAAAAAAGTGGCACGCTCGTGTAATAATTGTCCATGTACAAGTGGTACCCCTTTCCAAATAAGGGTGACACCAAGTCCCACACAATCTTGCCAGCGGGGCCCTACTGAGAAAGTTTGTGTGAATGTAACGGGGGAAGGAGCCACGTTCTGACGTCACCCGCTGTCATCCTGGACCCCCATGCTTAAGGTGTCTGCTCCTATTTGCGCTGTTTCTTTGAAGCCCATGTGGAATATGATGTCCTCTGTCCCCAAACCTTTATCCCATTGGCAACGGTCCAGGTCCCATCCTATCTGCTGGCAATAACCGCAACATTTCAGGTGACTGAGTGTATTTCATTTAGGCTTTGGACAGTGGGATTTATCTCAGGGAATGTGCACATCCATCCGGATTATATCACTTTATATGTGTTTGATACAACATTCTAATCACTTATTGTTTATGCTGATGCTATTTCTTTCAGCTGTTAACGTTTTTTTCGTTTATACAGACACATCTATGTTTTATATGTCATTTGCTCCAGTGTAGCACTTAGTATATTTTTGATCACATCTATGTCATTGTAGTGATATCTGCATAATCCTTTTTCACAGATTTATTTTAGTGTGCATAGTTGCTAGCGCTGTATCCATTTGTCTAAACATCTATTAAGTCGTAGCACTTATATTCAGCAGCTGCAACAATTTTTCTATTATTGTTTTTTGCACCTATTCACATATTTGCTAGCACTGCATTTATTTATTTATTTATCTTTATAGTGAATGGGGTAAGTACGGGTGCTGCAGAAGTGGTGGGTTCCCAATTAGGATTGGCGAATGCAGTAGAAAGGGCACTATGGGCTTGACTGGCCTGTATTTGTCTTCTTCTTCTGCTTGCCACCTCACCAGCTTGAACTGCACTTATGGGACTTGCCACGTCACCACGTGTTACTGCAGTGCTGGTTTGACTACGACCAGGATGTACTAAGCCGCTGGTGCTTGCCAGTTCACGAGAAGGAATAGCGGCACTAGTACTTCTCTGCTCCATACGAGAGCCCTGCGGTTCTTGCACCTCAACAGCAGGAGAAGATCGGGGTCTGGTATGCCTGACCTTGGCAGGGACCATAACTGCATCGTCAGAGCTATCTGTCATGGAGCCGCTGTCGTCTACAGGATCGTATTCTGAGCCTGAATCTGACAGATGAGTGAGTTCCTCTTCACTATCTGTCATGCTCAGAAACGTGTAGGCCTCTTCACTAGTGTACCTTCGATTTGCCATTTTGGGCTCTAAATTTAATGGTACACTAGTGAGAATCACAGGTAAAAAAGCTCCTGTCTGTTAGCGACTGATTCAAATGCTACCAAAAAACCTGTTAGCGATCACAGGGATCAGGCCTGACTCTGCAAATGCTGCAGTTATGTGTGTTGTGTTTTGTGACAGTGATCGATCGATACAGCACTTGGGTGGGCTGTGCTGGGCTGGGCGAAGGGGCAAAATGCAGGTGCTAGCAGGTATCTGGGCTGCTCCCGCTAACACTGCGTTTTTGGGAACCCTAAGCTGCTGGGGACGCTAGTATAGATCTGATAAGATTAGATATTGATCCGTTCAGATACTATACCACTAAGGGAGGTGTATGCTGCGTGCATGGGTGTTAGTGGTACTGGCACTAACCTGACACTGCCTGGGGCGACGCAGACCCTATCTGACCCTAAAACCTAAAAACTGATATCACCCACCGGGCGATCAGGGGGTTAAACCTTTATTAGGTAAATAACGGCAGGTGCCCTGACACTATAAAAAACAAACTAACTAACCAGCGTCACCCGTAACAGTTATATGGTGATCACTGGTGAAAAGGTTAACTAGGGGGCAATCAGGGGGTTAAAACCTTTATTAGGTAGTATATGGGGGTACCTGATGCTATAAAAAGCTGACGGTGAACCTAAATATTTACCTGGCTACCTAGCGTCACCTGTGACACTAATACGGCGATCAGAAAAAAGATTGCTTAGTGACACTGGTGACAGGCATTAACTGGGGGTGATGAAGGGGTTAAACTTTTATTAGGGGGGATAGGGGGGTACCCTAGACCTAAAGGGGCTTACCACTAACTGCCTAACACTTATAACATTCACAAATGACACCAATGCAGTAATCAGTAAAAAAATAAAAACTGCTATTGGTGTCACTGTGACAGGGGGTGCAGGGGGGTGATCAGGGGTGATTGGGGGTGATTTGTGTGCCTGCGTGTTCTACTGTTAGTGTAGTGTTGGTGCAGTCTTACTTGGATCTCTTCTCTCCTCGAAAGCCGGAACGAAAAGGCTTCACGAGGAGCGATGACATCACTTCCTCTGCTTCTGTTTACATTACAGAAGCAGAGGAAGCTTCTCATTTGCCATGAATCAGTGGCCTCCCCCTCAGCACAAATCGCTCCTGGAATGATGCCGACCGCCTCGGGCACTGGAGGGGGCGCGATGTGCCCCCCACCCTCGGGAGGGGAGTAACATACCCATACGTTACTCTGCCTGCCCGTGCCATTCTGCCGCAGTATATCTGCGTGAGGCGGTCGGCAATTGGTTAAAGAATGCCTTATTCATTTGCTGATTGATTGGAGGCATCTTAACTTAACAGTGGCATGCCTCAACCTCCTGGTTCTCACTGTGCTCGTTTCAGCACAGGAGAACTGTGAATGAGACAATACCAATCTTCATAGGCTATGCAGTTGTCAAAAGATCTCTGTGCAAACCAATGTGAAAACCCACTCACTAGACAATTGTCTTAAAGGATAAGTTTACCGTTTTTGAGCAGAATTTCACTTTTTATAAAAATAGAAGCATTTTCCAATGCCATTTCTGGCTCAGCCATCCCAATGTGCTTTTCTCTCACTTACCCTATCCACGGGAGGTTTAAAATCTTGTCAGTTTATTTGTATTTTTAAAAGGATTTTTAGATTCCATCACTTCCTCAGCTTTCACTTCCTGTTAGATCATCTCCCAGAAGCCTTCACTTCCTTGTTGCATCACAGAAGAGGATGTGTTCATCACTCTGGACCACATCTCCTTCATTACAATACTACCTTCCACCCACTTCCTATACAATCTGATTGTACAATCTCCTTTAGATCTCCTATCAGCTATGTAATACAAGGGCAAGTCTGTTTGATACAAATGGAATGGATTGATCAGGTGGGTTCCCCTATTCCATAGTTTTAGTAAATCTAAAGGAAATTGTACAGAGGTTGTACATAGGAGAGAGTGGATGAAGACACTCATTTGCCATGCCTCGTTCATATCTCCATATAGCGAAAACTCACATCCCCACATGCATTTGTTTTGGGTGTTTTGGAGTGTTTTCACTCGTCACACATAAGGCAGTCCATTCACTTGAATGGGCTGCTCTACAAGCGACAGTCGCCCCAGAGAAGCTCAAGAACACTTTTTGGACCAGAGCATGGTGTGTTACCACAGTTTTTGATGTGTTTCTGCAGTTTTTGGTGTGTTTGTTGACCTTGAGGTGCCTATAACATGTAATGGCAAACCAAGCACAATGCACAATTGCAAACTTTCTATGTAGTTTGCCATGCGTTTGGAAAAAAACAGATGTGAATGGAGCCTCATTGTTCTTGTGTAAAAGCACCAATTTCACTTTCAGGCCTTATTCACACCTAGAGTAGTGGGAGCATATGTTTTTTGGCTCATTTTTCCAGTGACACACATAGGGCAGCCCATTGATTTCAATGGGCTGCGCTACACGTGGAAAATGTAGCTCATGGAACATTTTTGCAGGTTTTTTTACTGCATTTGTTACCTGTTTTTTCATGTGGCAAAAAGTGTGCTTGCTTCTGTGTTTGGTGTGCTGTTAACAATTAAAGTGGATGTAAACCTGATTCATGAAATTTGAGCTGGGCACATATATCTTCAGTGTTTTTTTATCTCTCTCCAAAGCACTAAGTCCAGTAGCTTTGTCATGCTCCATTCTTCTGTTATCAGCCTGATAATTTTTGACATGTTCTCCGAGACGGGAGATAGAAGTGTGTGTCGGGGAGGTTGCTAGAAATAGATTTATAGACTGCTAAACTATTCACAGGCAAACTCTGCATGTATGGGAAGGGGGTATGTGCCTTTCCTCCTATCAGCTGTCTCACAGTGTATAGCAATAATCCACTCCTACAGATGAATCAGGAAGAGAGAAATTTCTAACAGGACGTGCACTTTCTAAACAGTATATAAGGGTGAAGACAGCAGATATACATGTCAAACTTATGTAGGGAGTATTGTTTCATCCCTGTGTATCATCTGGGGCTGTTCACTTCACTAGGTTTATGTGAGGGTTTACATCCACTTTAATAAAACTGAAAGCCCAACTAGGTAATTTTAGGTGTATAAATGTGGCCATACTCTATACAATCTGATTGCACAATCTACTTGACAGATTTACCAGAACTATATAATAGGAGGACACACCATCTATCCGATCACTCTGTATTCAATCAAGCAGGCCCTTGCACTACAACAGGGGTGTCCCATGGGCTGCATGCGGCCCCAGGGCGTTTAGCATGCAGCCTGAGCCTGTCTGAAGGGACCCTGGGAAAACCAGGCAAATGCATGCGTAGAGAGATGCCAGGGATGCTGTGAAAACTTAATTTATGGGTGAAGGTGTGCTAATGAGTTCAGCTGGTAAATTCCTTCCTGTGTCTTACTGGTTCCTCTGTCTCTGAATACCAGGGAGTCTTTGAACCATTCTAATAAATATAGCAAGGGCTAAGGTAAGGCCTTGTTCTCAAAATCAAAGAAAACTTGTATTTTTCTGCAACTGAGGTAAAATAATGTTATATTGGTACATAGAGGAGCTGGGTTTTAGAAAAAAATAAATAGGTGAAGTTAGCTGTTAATATTTGTGATTGCAGCTATCACTGACGTGTTTCTCACATCAGTCAGATACTTATACAGTATTTATAAGTATAAGTAGCTAGACAAATTGGGTGCAGGGGCGCACTGGATGCCTTCGCTGCCATTGTGCTCTTGCTGGGCATCACATGCATCCCTGTACCTTTAAGGAGGGGTGGGCTCCCTCCAGGCACACCTGCCATTAATCTATCCATTCTTATATGTACTCCAACAAAGGAGGCTCTGGAAATTTAGAGTTAGGACCACAGAACATACAGAGGTCCCTTGGCGTGGGCACTGTGGCATACGCGTATATTTGCAAATGTGTGAAAACAAAACCCTCTGGTTTTTAACGTAGTCTGTTAGGGCCAATTTGGTTGTTTTGCAAGCTGGTCGGTAAGTGCACTTGGAAATCTTTTGTCTTGTGTGATATTTATAAACTAGTGTTGGCTCCTGATACCCTTGAAAATGTCACGGGCGGAAGTGACAAAACGTGTCGGGGCATAGCATAATGATGTCATCACACCATACCGGAAGTGATGGCCAGAGTTGGCCCAGTTTGCCCATTTGCACTAAGTTAAATGTTTAAAAAATATGTGCTTAGAATTCATCTTTAACATGATGATGCATGATTTGCAACTGAGCACAAAAGCAGAGAACAAGATATTTTCAAAATTCCTTAAAAAGACCCTGTCACCACCTAGTATTCTTAAAAATAAAGACAGGGAAGCTGCATTGATAAAGAATAGGGATGGGCCGAACGACCCCCAGTTCAGTTTGCACCAGAACTTTCGAACATCGAAATTCGGAACTGAATAACAAACCCCATTGAAGTCTATGGGGCCAAAACGTGAAAAATCAAAAGTGCCCATTTTGAAAGCTTGACCAGTAAGCCAGTGGATCATCGACTGGAAAGCTCTCCATCTCTGTTTTCGCCCCTAGATAATCATCCACCGTGTGATGCAGATGTTGCCGATGGGATGGAGAAGCTGACAGCCCTGGTTGGCGAGGACTAAAAAAATTCAGAAAGGCATCAATTAGGCAGCCACCTTCTCCACAGCTCCTATCTTGACCAATAGAAGCCTTAAAACTAAGTTTTTCATTACACTATAACCTACCAGAGTCGGGAAAAGCATTAGATAAACTCCTCTTTAAGGTGTCCTCAAGAGATTTCATCTTCTGCACTCTCTGTGGGGATGGGAAGAGTTCTGAGACTTTCCCCTTGTAACGATGGTCAAGAGGGGTTGCCAACCAATAGTGATCCTTCTCCTTTATGGCATGTATTCTTGGGTTTTTTCGCAGGCTTTGAAGCATGAAAGAGCCCCTGCACCGCAAATTTGTAGAGGCATGAGAAGCAGACTCCTCGGGGTCACTGAGGATTATAGTATCTGGAACTGCCTCCTCGCAGCCACGTACTACTCCCAAGGGTTCTGTGGATGGAAAACCATCTCTTACTGTTTGAGGTATGTCTTCCTCTGCTTCAATGCCTCCAAAACTGCCAGAATCCTCCTCCTCCTCCCTCTCTTCTTGTGTGTTCTGTGGCATAGGAACCATGGTGTCTGCATAAAGTGGGCCTTGAGAGGAAGGTAAGTCCTCCTTTTCCTCCCACTGCTCTGCCTCAAGTGCCCTGTCCATAATGTCCTGCAGAGTCTGCTCCAGCAGGAACACAACAGGGATTGTGTCACTGATGCATGTATTGTCATGGCTCACCATCCTTGTGGCCTCCTCAGATGGTGACAGTACAGTGCATGCATCCTTGTGAGCAGCCATTGGCATAGGGAAAAAAAGCTGATCCGGCCTGAGCCTGTCATTGTGCCATACTCACACAGGTACTCATTGATGGCCCTCTGCTGCATGTGCAGCTGCTGCAGCATTGCCAAAGTCAAGTTTCACCAGGTGGGCATGTCACAAATCAGACGGTTTAAGGGCAGGTGGAATTACCACTGAATTTCAGCCAACCGAGCACTGGCTGTGTATGACCACCTGAAATGGCTACAGACTCTTCTGGCCTGCTTTAGCAAATCTTCCAACCCTGGGTACCTACTTAGGAAACGCTGCACCACCAAATTGAGGACATGTACCAGGCATGGTGCATGTGTCAAGGAGGAGGAGGAGGAGGGGGTAGAGCTGACAAACATGGCATCATCACCACTAGCTGTATGGAGACATGGGGGGTACAACAAGCTGCAGCACTGAGCCCTGTCCTGCAGCAGATTTGACAAGCTTGCATTTAGACGGTGGGTATGTGGGTGGCAGTGACTGTATTTTTTTTTTCACTGCAGCAGATGGGGCAGAGAAAATTGCCGGCTAAATTCTACAGTTGGTGGTGTGCTGCTGGCAGATGTGCTGCAAGTACCTGGGACATCCTCTGCTATACCATCATCCCTGTCAGTGGAGGCTGCTGAGAGGTCATGATGTATAGTGGGGGCAGACTGAGGTGAGTAAGGAGGAGGAACAAATTTACGCCCATTTTGTGTGGCTTTTGGGTGCTCTTGCCAACGAGCTAAGTGGTGGGAGGTTAACCACTTCAGCCCCGGACCATTTGGCTGGCCAAAGACCAGAGTACTTTTTGAGATTCGGCACTGCGTCGCTTTAACTGACAATTGCGCGGTCGTGTGACGTGGCTCCCAAACAAAATTGGCGTCCTTTTTTTCCCATAAGTAGAGCTTTCTTTTGGTGGTATTTGATGACCTCTGCGGTTTTTATTTTTTGCGCTATAAACAAAAAAAGAGCAACAATTTTGAAAAAAAAGCAATATTTTTTACTTTTTGCTATAATAAATATCCCCCAAAAAATATATTAAAAAAAAACATTTTTTTCCCTCAGTTTAGGCCGATACGTATTCCTTTACATATTTTTGGTTAAAAAAAATCGCAATAAGCGTTTATTGATTGGTTTGCACAAAAGTTATAGCGTCTACAAAATAGGGGATAGATTTATGGCATTTTTATTAATAATTTTTTTTTTTTACTAGTAATGGCGGCGATCTGCGATTTTTGTCATGACTGCGACATTATGGCGGACACTTCGGACACTTTTGGCGCTATTTTGGGACCATTCACATTTATACAGCGATCAGTGTGATTAAAAATGCATTAATTACTGTGTAAATATGACTGGCAGTGAAGGGGTTAACCACTAGGGGGCTAGGAAGGGGTTAAGTGTGTCCTAGGGAGTGATTCTAACTGTTAGGGGGCGAGGCTACGAGTGACATGTCACTGATCGCTGCTCCCGATGAGAGGGAACAGATGATCAGTGACATGTCACTAGGAAGAATGGGGAGATGTTGTGTTTACACTGACATATCCCCGTTCTTCAGCTCCATGACACGATCGCGGGACACCGGTGGACATCGAGTCCGCGGGTCCCATTGGTACGATCACGGAGCTCACGGCAGGGTTGCGCCGATGGCGCCACGCACGCGACCACACGGCGGCAAATTTAAGGGGACGTATCTGTATGCCCATTTGCCTGTCCATGCCATTCTGTCGACGTATATCTACATGCAGCAGTCGGCATGTGGTTAAATGCTTTGTCAAGCATGTGGTACCCAAATGGCTGGTGTTTTTGCCACACTTGATGTGCTTGAGACAAAGTCTGCAAATTGCAACAGTGTGATCAGTTGCACATGTGCTAAAAAAGGCCCAGACAGCTGAGTTGTGGGAAGTGGGGCGGGAGATAACAGCTCCACAATGTGATGGAATAGGGTGGCTGATCTCTACTCTTCCATGATGGCTGCCTTGTTGGGGTTGTGCCTCGCCCTCACTTTCCTCCTCTGCTCTATCTGGAAAGTCGCGTCAGTTACCTCATCATCATCATCTCCTCCATCCTCAATACCACTGGAGACAACTTGGCAATACGCTGCGGCTGGAGTAACATGACTGCCAATTTGTGTACCAGTGTTCTCCCCTCTCTGTAGGCTCATGTTCCTGCCTTCCTCAACCTCAACCTCAGAAGCAACATCTGAATCAAGTAATGACTGTGCATTGTCAAGGAGCAAGTGGCTGACGCTGTGTTCAAATAACTCAGCTCACTCCTCTATGCCTGATGCTGGGGCTATGGTAGGAATAGCTGTGGACAAGGAAGCAGGTTTAGCCACTCTGGCAGCTGCAGTGGACTGTGCATCAATGAGGATGGTTTAGTAAGCCAGTCCACCACCTCCTCTGCATGCTGTGGCTGGATAGCATGGGCAATATTACTAAACAGAGGAAATGATGCCCTGCCTGAGGACTGACCACATCCACCTGTGCCTATGGACACATATGCTGCTGGCCCCCTCACAGTGCCACGGGATGGTCTAACTCTCCTTGTTTTCCTCCCAGACATGATGGGGGGTGCTTATTAACAAAATGTAATAAAGATGTGGAAATGTGTACATGGATGCACTTTAATCAATGGAAAGTGGTGTTTGGTGCACTTTACCTTGAGTACTCACTACGCAGACACACTCCACTGATACACTATAATATACTGCAGTAAAACTGCACTGACGCACTGCAATGTACTGCGTCAAATGGGCAGTAATGCACAGAAATATACTGCGTTAAACATGCACTAATGCACTGAAATATACGGTGTTAAACTTACAGTAAGGCACTGAAATATTTCACTGCCTGCCTCTAGTTCAAGGAGTGCAGTGCAGTGGCGTCTCCAGCTTTCATATTTAGGGGGGGCACATGGGGGGACAGGGACAAAAGTAGGGGGGCAACTATAAAATGCAAATATATATCTCCTGGGGCCCTTTACTACGACCCCACAACGGCCCTTTCACATGTTCTGCAGTGAGCTCCCTTCCTACTGTTTTGGGGCCCCCCAGGGTGGCAGAAAACAAGAGATAAATGTCACCAGCATACCAAGAAAATATAAGGATCCAAAGCAGTAGGAGAACTATCAGGGTTGCAAAGGTTGTCTTGCCACCGGGCCCTGGTGTTCTGCCACTGTGGGGTTCCCCAGCCTCCTCTTGCTGTCCTGCCCCTGCTATTGACAGCGCTGGTCTGGAATCTCTTGGAATTTACAGGCTGGTTCTCCTGTCCCAAGGATGGGAGAAATCAGTCTGTTTTTTCAGTAACTGAGAGTCCTGGTGGAGTCCTTCCTGCAACTCGCTCTTCTCCCTGCCAATGAGGATGCAGGGGAAGGAGCAGATCGGGCGGCCGTGGTTGTGTGAGCACTCGCATTATGCAGTGTCAGCGAGCAGAGGGAGGGGGGAGGAATCACCCGCAGGAGCTGACTGGGGACTCTCTCCCTCTTAGACATTGATTTTTTTGTAAAAAAAAAAATATTTTTTTTAAATTATTGGGGGGCACATGGTGGGGCACAGCATAATGTTGGGGGGGTCAGGGCTCCCTCTGGCCCCCCCCCTAGAGACGCCATTTGTGCAGTGTGGTGAGAAGATCTCTTTAAAATTAAAGGCAAAATAAAAAAAAGAGAGGATCTAGATTTCTTGAGCAAAAATTATACTTTTATATCTTCTAATACTAAATGACAAGCATAGCTTCATTCCAAATCTGTTAAAAAGCATATAACCCCTCTCCTATTTGATATATATTGTGGTATAGGTATACTGTTGCATGGATTTTTTTTCCTCCTCCCTCCGTTCCATGTCTTGGATCATAGTTCAAGATTATACTGCCAACCATGCAGCATGTACACCAGATGCAAAACCAGAAGCTCCAGTTCCCAGTTACAAGACTGTGATTCTGTTCCAGTTCACTTACTATCACAGGAAACATATATCAGGATTAATTTACCATAGGATCAAAACAACAAGACATGTGACGTGTAGACATATAACCTTGAATCTGCCTTTAATTTTCATGTAACAGACTGAAAGAGGAAATCTAATTTTACTTTGCCAAAGCATATTAACTGAATATTAGTCATCTCTACTCAATGTTCAGAAGATTATTTGCCAGTGAGAAAATAACAGTTTTCTTGGATGGAGCTAAAGCGTTTGTTTTTTCAAAATATTTTTATCTGGAGTTCAGTATAATCAATATAATATAATTTCAAACAAACACAACTGGATATTCACAGTCTATCTAAAAAGCTAATGTACTTGGATCACATACTCATAAAGCAAAACCAAGGGTGCATAACGTATATATGTAACTGTGTTTAACCACTTCAGGAACACGGCTCTTTTCCCCCATTGGGCAAAACTGTCTATTTTCATACTGGAGATGTGCTTGCTTTACGTTAAATAACAATCTACCTTTGTAGACTATCTTATTATACATTTTTAGGAGAGATTGGGCTTAAATTTGCATAGACTAATATTTAAAAGCATTATCTGCAAGAACATGGATCTTGGTGGTAATGCTCAGTGTATTGTGAGTTAGTAGCCACTAGCCAGGCTGTGTGCTTATGTTAGTGCAAATTATTTGCTTGTGTGGTTTGTAAAACTGGCACTGCAATTAACTTTATTAAAGCAGTATGTGCCCTTATTTGTGAGATTCGGTCTCTCTATTTGTCCTAGTCACCACTGTTACCAGACTGAAAGTGAAAAAAGCCTTTAGTTTTGAAATTCTTACAGGGCATCTGCCTACCTATGATTTATACTTTTCAGGTATAGCTGTAGTTTGCCAGGTGTCATTGAGGTAATGGACCCTCTGTTCTGTTAGGTTAATACATGTTCTAAAGAAGGCCTAGGCACAGTGCTGTGTCTTGGCCTAGGCCAACAAGGCCCAGGCCTAGGGCGGCACTGTGCGGGGGGGCGGCAAAAAGCCCCCCCGAAAATG